>NC_137818.1:55280298-55307798 GCF_963921795.1 Nannobrachium achirus
GTGCTCATACACATAAAGTATCTGATGTCACGGACAGAACGGCCCATACAAGGAGATTTGCTCATGTGTCGTGTTTGCACCGCTCACTTCTTTTATTACATTTTGTGTTTGTGTGTGTGTGTGGGGGGACTGACTGACTGATTGATTGATTGATTGATTGATTGATTGATTATAATCGGAATGCCATGAACCAGACTGTTAGTACCCCGGTCCCCTTTATAAGTGACACTTAATGTGACCCTGTGTGGTTGAAACGTTCGTCTGTTTGCTGCTGCTGGGGAAACCTCCAATTTATGTGGAAGAATTCAGTCTAAAGTGAATTCTGGTGTCCTTGTTGTGAAGTTCATTGTTTGCCTGAACCGTGCACCCAAGACGAGTGTTTTTTGGAAGTACTTTTTGACGAGTGCTCCTCTTTCCCTTTTGTGAACCATACTGTTAGTACCCCCTTCCCAGCCCACATGGACTTACGAGACACTACATTGCAAAGGTGTACAATAACATACAAATAATAAAATCAACGTGGTTTTACAAACTCTGTGCAAACATAACATTCAGTAATTACCTTACATAAAAAATATGCCAAAAATAAAGTACCTTTCATGATCTTCTAACCAAAGACACAATTTGATGGAAACACAAATTGATGGAAAATCCAGCAGTCAGAAATCCAGCAGAACGGAGCAGGAATAAGAAAACAATCATGTGTGCAGGGCTCTACTCAGGAGTACCAATTAATCTAGCTGTTTCTAAGTGACGGTACCTGAATGACCTGATAGACTGCTCTCTGGTTGATACTGTGTTGACACCAGCACCAAGGACAGCTCCCAAACAAGCTGGTGTTGTGTTGACACCAGCACCACGGAGAGTTCCTACACAAGCTGCTTGTTACGTGTTGACACCAGCACCATGGACAGCTCCTACACACAAGCTGTTGTGATAAACATGTTTTTCCCCCTGTAGCGAGGCAGATAAAGTGCATATTACAGGTGAATCGTTCACTTGCGGATACAAGCACCAAAATTGGCACACATACTCCTTAGGCATTGCTCTTTTCAGAAAACCATCTGGCCAAAAAAAAAATCAAGATGGCGGCCAATTTTCATGATGGCCGCCATTGAATATACAGTAATCTTGCATTCCGCAATCAAATCCCATAGACTTGTCCTATTTGAATAATTTTGGTGTCAAATCATACATGTATCACTATGTAGAATCCAAATTTGGACCCATGGACTTACTCAATGGCGTCCTTGTACCATATATCAGTCCCGGAATCTTAATATTCTGCTAATAGTGTGGTGCGATGCGTCCAAAAAACAGCTCCCGTAGGATTTTTGTGCTAAAATTTATCTTTTTGCAGATCCTGGTTCTATAGAGTCCAAACTATGAGAAAATGATGGGTGTCAACTTTTCCGGTCCCCCACCCCCTTTCTGGGGGTCATCTAGTTTGGGACCTGCCAGAACAGTACGCCAGCCAGTTAATGTCCAATTTTCTTAATATTAGGGTTGTTTTGTAGGTTTTAAAACATTCTGAGTTCATTTATTACACTTTTGAAGCAGCCAGAATAAGCTTTCTGACTTTTGGTTGGGGTCTTTCCTCACCTGGGACCCCCCAGATGGACCCCTGAGCCTTTCTCAGTACTCGCTCTGCTCCTGCTCCAGAACAATGTCATATTAGATCATAATTGAAGCATAAACGTTTTTTTCTGAAAACAAAAAAAAAGTAGTAACAAATACCAGGGGTCTTCCACAGGGGCTTCGGGACCCCTGGGGGTCCTCGGAGTTACTACCTAGTGTGATAAGAAGTGTACTTCTAAGGATTTCTTTGCTAAAATGTATTTTTTTTTTACTGCTTTGGCTTTTATAGGGACCAAACTGTCAGAAAATGATGGGTGTCAGATTGTCCTGACCCCAGCCCCCTTTCTGGGGGGTCATCTATTTTAGGACCTCGCAGAACAGTATGTCAGCCAGTTAATGTCCAATTTTCATATTAGAGTTGTTTTGAAGGTTTTAAAACATTCTAAGTTCATATATTGCACTTTTGAAGCAGCCAGAATAACCTTTATGACTTTTGGTGGGGGTCTCTCCTCACCTGGGACCCCCGAAATGACCCCTGAGCCTATCTCAGTACAGTCCTTGCTCTGCTCCTGCTCCAGAACAGTGTCAAATTAGATCATAATTGAAGCATAAAAGCTTTTGTACCTGTACCTGGGCTCTGTAGCTAATACCAGGGGTCTTCCACAGGGTCCGGGACCCCCAGGTGTCCTCAGCGTTACTACAGGGGGCCATCCAAACGGCTGTTTCAGTTTTGGCCCTATTCTTGCAAGAATAATATTAGAAACTGTTAGTTTTATGTATCCTGGGTTTATGTAGTGTACTTGATGGTTTATTAGTATTCTCAGTATTATTTACTAGTTAGATGCCTCAGGGTGCCAATTCTTTGCCATCTGGCCAGTGATGTATCGGACCTGTTACCCATATATGGAGACCCCCTGGTACCCATATATGGAGATCCATGTACTGTATATGGAGATATGCTGTGAGAGCCCAAACATGCTTACTCAGTTATTTGTTATGTGAAAGTACTATGATGTCCATGACAACTGACAACATACCCTTTTATGCCCATACATGGAGCTCCCTGTCTGTAGAACCAGTCACACAGATATGGGCTGTCTTGGCCATCTGTCTTGGCCATATATGGATTATGTTAGTGTGGTATGTGGCCAATGTGGCCTCCATATATGGGCATTCCCATATGAAGTCCTGTTAGATATGGGCTTAATATTGAAGACATCAGGGAACTCCATATATGGACCTTGTCATACATCTTGAATCTATGACCTCAGCATCAAAGGCTGGATTGGGGTATGTCCCTGTGACAAACTATTATCATGTCCACTAGGGGTACTTAATGTACATCAAGCAGCCTCACAGAAACAGGACATAGACTCCTGCCCTATGAGCCTCAGGGCTGGGCAGTGGGTTGCCTTTGGCCAAAGACAGAACTTAAAGTGGATTCTGTTCATGACCTGTGTTGCACTCTTGCAGAAAAGAGCAAAGGGATGCTCTTCTTCCATGCCTTCACTGGCTGCGATGTTGTTTCAGCATTCCGCGGAAAGGGGAAGAAGTCTGCGTGGCAAACCTGGAATGTTTGTGATGAGGCTTCCGGTGTCTTCAGCAAACTCAGCCATTACCCACCTGTAGTGGATGATGAAGACCTGAAAACCTTGGAGAAGTTTGTGGTCATGATGTACGACCGATCCAGCACAGCTGAAGGTGTCAATGATGCGAGGTTGGACTTGTTTGCTCGGAAGCAGAGGCCATACGAAGCCATTCCTCCAACGCAAGCAGCACTGAAGCAACTGAGCTCCCACCCATTGCAGAGAGTTGCCAGCAGCTGACCAAGTGTGGATGCAAGTTGGAATGCTGCAGTCGATGCAAATGCTACCGCTTTGGTCTGACCTGCACGGCACTGTGCAGCTGCAGGTGCGAGGTTTAGAAGCATTGTAGTCTAGGCCTACTATACTATTGTACTATACTGCCTAGGCCCTAGATAAAAAAAAAAAAAAAAACTCCTGCCTCGACGGGATCATCACCTTATCGTGGTGAGGCAGTTTGCGTGTCTCCATGACCCTCAGAGCTATGTCGGCAGGAGTCTTGTACTCCTGTACTCCTGGCAGGGTTACCCAAGTCGAAAAGGTCGACGAATAGAGACTAGACAAAGAGTGATCCCACGGCGCTATTATATCTACCATGCATTTTAGCCGCGTCAGCCGCTGTGCATTGAAATCCGCTCTGTTGAGTTACTACATTACTACATTACCCCCCCCCCCCCCCCCCCCCCCACACACACACACACACACACACACACATACACACTATAAACCTCTAACAATACTAAGAGAGTCAGACATAACACAAACCTCTAATTTATCAGAATATTAGGATTCCGGGACTGATATATGGTACAAGGAAGCCAGTGAGTAAGTCCATGGGTCCAAATTTGGATTCTACATAGTGAAAAATGTATGATTTGACACCAAGATCATTCAAATAGGACAGGTCTATGGTATTTTATTGCGGAATGCAAGATTACTGTATATTCAATGGCGGCCATCTTGAAAAATGGCCGCCATCTTGAAATTTGATTTGGCCAGATGGTTTTATGAAAAGAGCAATCCCTAAGGAGTATGTGTGCCAATTTTGGTGCTTGTATCCGCAAGTGAACGATTATTTCTGTTATCTGCCCGGCTACTGTATTCAGGTTCTAGGCTGTTGACTGGTCAGCTGGGTTGGAGCTTAGCCTGCTGTTTCCTGCTGCTGATGAATCATAATGGTGTTTATTCTCTTCTCCTTCTCTCCCACAGAAAGTGTCCCAGTACTCCATCATCGTGCAGGCGACGGACATGGAGGGCAACCTGAACTTTGGTCTCTCCAACACGGCTACAGCCATCATAACGGTCTCCGACATCAACGACAATCCCCCCATGCTCACCTCCAGAACCGTGAGTGAAGGGAAGGAAATGAGGGCGCTAGTGAGGTTGGCGAGGGAGGGGCCTAAAGAGAGACAGAGGGAAGTAAAGTGTGAATGATGGATGGAATGATGCTGGTGAAGTGGAGAGATAGAAAGGAGTATGTGTAGGGGTGAAAATACAAGTGATGGAATGATTAGACCAATGGATAGGACTGTCACAATTATGACATATTCATGACGATTAATTGTCACTCAAATAATTGCGATTAACGATTTAATTGTGTTTTTTCATTGACAATTATATTTCTGTTTGGCTTTTAGGCTTTGAAGTTGCACATGGTAGATATGACACATAACCTAAATAATATATAAAGAAATTACTGACATATTTGACTACTTTATAATTAAAAAAGAACATTGATAGTGGAAATAGCCGATCTACAAGCTCACAACGCGTCGCGATGTGACAGCCCTAACAATGGATGGAGGAACATAAAGGTTGAGTAAGGGAGGGTCTGTAATCATGACAAAATAATGGAAGATTTAAGAGACTTTAGTAACATTTTGCTGCAGATAATTTACACATACACACGGGCGGACACAAATTAAACCATATCGACTTTAATCAACGAGAAAACTGGCATTGTTAATGATGGTTATCATGGTGGTAATGATGTTTACAGGAGTGATTACATTACAAAAGGTCATTCTGAAGACAGAGGTAAGAATCAAAGAGGAAAGTATGGAATGACTGAGTGCATCTCGACAACAGCGAATACGGTTAAGTGGAACAAATGAGTGCTGTCCAAATACCCACTCCCTAGCGCGCGCCCCCTGTGTCACTGTCTCTGATGCTGTCTCCAGACCTGGCTGTTGCTGCATGTCTCTGTCTCTCCATTTGCTGGAGTGTCTCTGCTGTCACAGTTCCAGTAAGTGTTCAGAGCTGGGTTGGGCCGCTGGCTCTCCCCCTATAAGAACAGCGGAACGAGAAGTCTCCGAGGAATGAGTTGCTCTCTTCTGGAGAGGGGGTAACAATGGAATGTTGTATAGTATAACATCAAAGGGCCACAGGGATGGAGGTAGTTTGTATTATTTATGGCTAGAGGGGCAGAAGCATAAGCGACAAGGCAGGTTCATGTGTCCTGTATCCCAAGATACATTAAGAGCTTAATGGTATGATGAAGAGTCTCTCTACATCCAGGTGTCTGTTTCGCTTCAGGCGTCAATATTACTGTGTGTGTGTGCGTGTGTGTCCGTGTGCGCGCACGCGTGTGTGTGTGTGCGCATAGGCCTCTTGGGTAGATAAGATGCTTAGCACTGCAACTGTGATCACAGCAGCTGTGCCTGTACCTGCAGTGGGCCTATAGCTCTAGGAAGGCGCTAACAGATTAGCATTAGCATGAAGGAGGAGGTGAGCCCTCCAGAAAGGTGTTTAAAGGGAAGAGTTGATTTGTGGAGCACCGCCTAGTGATGCTGAAGAAGAGGAAAAGAAGAAAAAGTGATGAGAGAGTGATGGAAACGGGAGATGAGAATGAAGGATTGTTTTATCCTAGGAGCTGTTGGTTACAGTAGCAGTGATAAATCACAGACATGGATCCTTGTAAATCAGAAGTCTTTCTTGACTCACCAGCCCCACTCTGCACCCCCCCTCGTCTACATTAGCATTCTCTTGTGACATCAGCATATGGATGACAGCGGCCAGTAATAGATTGGTATTCTCTAACTGTATTTCGGCGTGTTTAACCCATTTAGGCCTAGAATTATTGACTGCTTTAACTATTGAAAAATAGCAGATATACAAGCTCACAGCGCGGCACCGAGTGCGAAGCTGCAAGCTTGTAGATCTGCTATTTTTGAAAAGTCGTGAAAATGTGTGAAAATCTTTGAATATATGTATTTTTTAAGTGAACGTTTGTAACTCAAATTTTGCTTCTGGGGGGTCCCTGGAACTAAATATTTTGAGATGGGGGTCCGTGGCCAAATACATATCATTTTGGGGGTCCTTCACATGAAAAGGTTTGAGAACCACTGACATAGAAACATAGGTTTTTCAAAAAACCTTAGAAGGATTCAAAAGACACTTATGGAGTCGGGTCAAAATTGGGTCAAAATTCTAATGTTAAATAGCAGATCTACAAGCTTGTAGATCTGCTATTTTTCAATAGTTAAAGCATAAAATAATAATACACAATACAGTGTACCCATTCTGAATGGCTTAATGCATTTCCATCATCGCCACAAAACAAGTTAATGCCATCATGGATATTGATGATGAACTTTAGTGGAGGACTTGGAGCTGTGATGAGCAGAGCACTTTTCACCCACTCCCCTCATAAATCATCCAGTTTAGCAGTGGGGTAACATAAAAAACATTTTGTTGAGAACGCAGGGCCATTATGCAAATGTTTACTGTTTGCAGCGAACCCCATACATCTAGAGTATCAAAGTGTCCCACAAATAGAAAGCTTGGGGAATTTGTCTTTAACGTGGATGATTAACATTTCATCATCCCTATTAGAAGCTGACCCATTTTTCAAGGCAGCAGTTGAGGTGTGCGTGCGCGCGTGCGCGCGTGCTTGCGTGCGTGTGTGCGTGCATGTGTACGTGCGTACGTGCATGCAGGGGCAAGCAGGCAGGCAGGCAAGCAGACAAGACCATACGAAATAAAATGTGGATTTAAAGAAGTTTAATGCACTTGTGATATGTGATATATATAGTCCCCCCAGAAATCTGCAGAGAAAAAGTCTTGATTCCGCTGAGAAAAATCCTGATTCTGCGGAATTCTGCGGAGAACAATTCTTCATTCCGCAGACATTAAAAAACGACCTAAAATGACCGGTTATCAAGCAAGAAATTAGTTAGTTCTAATAATCAAGTAAAACCCTTCATGAAATAGCTACAATTAATTGTAATTAGTTGTTAGAAAAATCGAATTGTTTTATAATAGCCGATCTACAAGCTCACAACGCGTCGCGGCACGTTGTGAGCTTGTAGATCAGTAATAACTGATATAATGTCAGGTTTTACTGTTATTCCGCGGATGGCAGAACAATCTGCGATGGGCCGAAAAATCTGCGAATCGCGGAGTCCTGGGGGGACTATAATGTAGAAGGGTAGAAGTATTGAGAGTCCGGAGAGAGAGAGTGATGTAAGAATGGAGGGATGGGAGCTGAAAGGAAAGAGATGCACATATGCAGGGTGAGGGTTGGAGGAAAGAGTCCCAGTCATGAAGGGATGGATGGAGTAATAGTAGGATGTTGTGCATGCAGTCAGTATAGTAGGATGTTGTGGTTGTTTGTGAAAGCATGCAGTCAGGGGGGAATGCCTATGCAGTACAGCAGGCAGCACCACCGCTGTGCCTTGGCCTCCTTCCTACAGTACATGTCATCTCCACAACGTCCCCATGATGAGGCTCCTTGTCACATGTTCCCTCCCCTCCTCCTCCTCCTCCTCCACTATAGTTCCTCCACTGCCAACACAGTGACAGGTGGGTGGCTGCGCTGGCATGAAGTGTTTTGTCGAACGCTGCGTCCCGGTGCCAGTCACAGTGAAAGAGCCTGTTCTCCGCCTCGCCTTTTGTTCCGTCCTGAGAGACACGATAGCGCAGAAAGAGAGAAGCGAATATCAGAGCGGAGAATCTGAGTCTCCGATGAATGAGGTCCCACGCCTGGTGCATTATTAACAGCTCCTGAACCAGTGTAAGGTTAGAGTGAAAGCAGCACATGTTAACTGGTACCAGTCAAAGACACAGAGATGTAATGCCGTTTCTAACATTGTGAGATTAAAGAAGAATCCTCATTCTGTTAACTCATCTGGTGCCGATCCCGAACTAGTTCGGCTTTATTTCAATCCAATACAATCTTTTTTTTATTAATTCACTTACCCCGAGCTGTTTGTAGAGTCGTGGGTGGTCCTGGCTCGCTAGCCGCTAGCCAGCTAGCCGTTCTACTCTGTCCGACGATATATTCCATTAAAAATGGTTTAAAATACATTTTTGAGCTCCCCAATGTTCACCCGATGTTCGGCGCCGCTTCCGATGAGTACACAAGTGTGCCGATCCCGAAGTAGTTCGGCTTTATTTAATTAAATGAATAAAATGATAAGAGGCCTTCTGAAGCCTGGCTTGATTTTTGTAGCTACTAGCCGAAAGCTAACAACGTCCCGGCCGGCCGTAATTTGCGAACGCAATCGCCAATCTCCGCCTAATCCAATGAAAGACCGCATCTTTAAAGGCTTATATCTCTTTTTTGTGTTTTAGGAAAGCGGCGCGAGGTTTATTTACGGCGAAATCGCCCAAAAATGATCTTTTAGATGACAAAATGGGAATAGCCATTCTGTTAGCATCTTCATCCGGGACATTTCCATGCCGTGCATGAACGTGAGCACGTCAGGTCCTGGAAGCTGAAGTCCTGGAAGCTAAAGCGCTCGCCTATGAGAGATGCGCTGGCATTCTTTGGCCCCTAGAGGGCGCTGGCACTCAAAGAGTTAAGAGTAAAGCTCCAAGTTTGATCCCAGGCTCCCCCAGATTTAGTGTCCTTGAGCAAGACACTGAATCCCTAATTGCACCTGATGAGCAGGTTGGTGCCTTGCAGGGTTTCGTCCGCCATTGGTGCATGAATGTGTGTATGAATTGGTGAGTGTAATGCACAATCATTGTAAAGCGCCTTGGATAAAGGCGCTATAAATGCACCATTTACCATTTACACAGACACACACTTACGCCCACACTTACGCCCACACACGCACACATGCACGCACGCGCACACACACACGCATGCACGCGCGCACACACACACACACACACACACACACACACACACACACACACACACACACACACACACACACACACACACACACACACACACACACACACACCCACACACACACACACACACACACACACACACACACACAGAGAGAGAGAGTGAGAGAAATCATATGGCTGACTAAATTAGAGCGACTAAGAGAGGAGGGATCATACAGCTACAATCCGGAGGTTTTAAGTCCATTGTCTCCGTCTCACAACAAAAGATGTAATTGGAGATGACTGCTCAATCTGGTGCACCATCTGCTTCAAATAACTTTATTGACTTTGCAGGTGTCCTAACCGACACCAGGGTCTAAAATGAGCACCTCCAACCACTGCAGATGTACTAGTTGTGTTAACATACTCTACCATGCAGATTGGTTAAAATATCATTTTACTTTTAAACTAGCTTATTGATAATAACAGAGCTGTGCTGATCCCTCACATTCTGTGTGTTAATCACAAAGAATGTAACCCGGCTTTAACTAGCCCCTGAAGGCTTCATTATACTAACGCAAAAGTGTGGAGGGGGAGGCAGTCGAGGGGGGCGGGGCTGTCTATGCTCTGCAGGCAATTTCAATGCACCCGCTGTACTAACTACGAGCCACAGAGCTTAGTGCAGAGGACGCGTAGAACAGGGTTTCTCAAAAATGGGTACCATGGCACTAGTCCAGGGGTGCCGCAGAGTACTTTGACATTTGGAATTCATCAATATCGCTTCAGTTTATCCACTTGAACCCTAGCGTCCATATTCAGAGAACTTTAGCCAAAAATAGCAGATCTACAAGCTCTCAACGCCTCGCAGCGCGAGGCGTTGTGAGCTTGTAGATCTGCTATTTCCGGCAAAGAGGTTTGGTGTATAGGGGAAAAAAGAGCAGACTAAGTACAGTCTAGAGTGAAGTGTCAAGTGTATTAAGTATTGACGGTTCAAGTGGTTAAATATCTGAAAACACAAATTGACATGAATCCAAAATACACTGATGATTGTGTAGTCAAACGATGAAACTATATGGAATCTGGGGGTCCCTGCTTCATCTCTCTCTCAGCTAAGGGGTGCTTGGCCTGAACATGTTGAAGACCCCTGCTGTAGACCCTTTGTACTTGAGATGAGTGCATTCTTTTTCGATCTACGCCAAATCTCTTCGCCAAGACTTCTACAAGCTCACAGCGGTGTTATTTTTTATCTATGTTCCCGCCATAATCGAGATGCCGGGAGTCAAGTTGTTAAACGTCAAGTTATCTTCACTTGCAAGTATAAAGTTGTTTTCAATCTCTCCTAGGGAAGCGGATATTCTCACAAGTTTTCATATTAGGGGGAATGATTTACATAATTAAATACCTTACCATATGGAATGTAAGGTGCTGTAAAGTAAAGAATGTAAGTCTGGGGTGCCGTGGAGGAAAAAGTTATTTGCAGCTAAAAAAGTTTGAGAACCAGTGGCGTAGAAAAGCACGGATAATGGCACACACACACACGCACGCACGCACGCACACACACACGCACGCACGCACGCACGCACGCACGCACGCACGCACGCACGCACGCACGCACGCACGCACGCACGCACGCACGCACGCACCACACACACACACACACACACACACACACACACACACACACTGCACACCTAATCTGCCCGCTGCCGTGGGCTGTTTGCTGGCCTGATGTTGAGGGATGCCAGGCAGGGTATTATGGTCTGGTGGAGTGTTTGGTCAGGGGGCTTTAATGCTATTTGATATCCTACACTCAAATAAGCAGCTCAGCGACTCTTTCACGCCTCTTGCCAACATGGCGTCTAGAGTGTGCCTGGTTTGATGGACGTATGTCTGGGGTACATCTGTCTCCGTCTCCGTCTCTCTATCTCTCTGTCTCTCTGTTTCTCTGTCTCTCTCTGTCTCTCTCTCTCTGTCTGTCTCTCTCTGTCTGTCTCTCTCTCTCTCTCTCTCTCTCTCTCTCTCTCTCTCTCTCTCTCTCTCTCTCTGCTTTAATCCCCTGAGTCTGGATAGCTTTGATCAATCCCACCAGAACAGACAGACGACAGACAGAGCTTCACTCTTCATCAGGCTTATCAGGACAAAGCACATGTGTTTGTGGAGCAGGAGGACATCTTCAAACCTCTCATACAGACTTGCACAGCTGCTTGAGCCTCTGTCACTGTAAACCTCTGTCTGTCACCACACGTTCCATCCTCCTCTGCCCTAATGCCTTTTAACACAATGGAATATTATTGCTCTCTGGGATGGCAATAGAGAATGGAGGGGAAATCGACGTGGGGAAATGGAGCCATTGGTACTGGAACCGAATTACTTCCCTCTCTGTGACTGCGTGCGTGTGTGTGTGTGCGCCTGTGCGTGCTTGCATGCATTTTTACTGAATTGAAATAGTGGCCTCTTAATGAGGGTGTGCAGTTATAGCAAGCTTAATGCTTGCTATAACTGCACACCCAAGAGGAAAAGATGAGAGAGTGGGCTTGTATTGTAAAAGAAAAATGAACATGGAGCACTGAGTGGCACTTTGTAAAAATTGTCATTCTCAAATGGCTCGTGAAAGATCCCGGAAGGCTGCAGCTCCAGCCAGGATGAAGACTGATTGAAGTACCGTTGTGGTGCAGGCTAACATTCTCCTCTCTCTCTCTCTCTCTCTCTCTCTCTCTCTCTCTCTCTCTCTCTCTCTCTCTCTCTCTCTTTCTCTCTCTGTCCCATCAGTTTACCGGTGAGGTTCCAGAGAACAGGGTGGACGTGGCAGTGGCTAACCTGACTGTGATCGATGCCGACCAGCCTCACTCGCCCAACTGGAACGCCGTCTACCGCATCATCAGTGGAGACCCCGCCGGACACTTCACCATCCGCACCGACCCGGTCTCCAACGACGGCATGGTCACCGTGGTGAAGGTAAGAAGTACAAATTCATCCATCCATCCATCCATCTTCAACCGTTTATCCGGAATCGGGTCGCGGGGGTAACAATTCCAACTGAAATTTCCAGATTTCCTTATCCCAAGCAACTTCATCCACTCCCTCAGGGAGTATACTGAGGCGTTCCCAAGTCAGTTTGGAGATATAGTCCTTCCATCTGGTCTTTGGTCTCCTCCCAGTGGGACATGCATCGAGGACCTTCCTAGGAAGGCGCTCGGGGGGCATCCATACTAGATACTCCTTTCCAAGTGTAGGAGCACTCAAATTGAGACTGAAAAATCTGCAAACCAAGTTGTTGTTTTTTTTATGTCAAGATGCCACGGAATCAGCATGTGGCCCGAATCTTGCCCTGTACAGGTTATTGTTGTACTGTACACATGGTCAGTCACACACATAAAGTGGTGTTATTTGGCCACGTGGTTGTGTCGGATGGGCTTTTCGCTGTCAACATGGTTGCTAACGGCGATAGCAATAGTCCAGGGAGTCAGCTGAGGACAGATTGGGGTCCTTTGACTTTGAAAAGCCTCTTTATGTCCAAATGAGGGATTGGAGACCGCTGTGTCCTTCACAGCCACAACACACAAAGCGTGCAGACTTGCAACACAATAGCTGCTGAACCCATTGTAGGAAATGAGGTATTGATTTCCCAATTACAATGCAAGCTTTCTTTATGCAGTCATAATGTAGTAGCTGCTGTTGTAAATGGCTGCAACAACAAAGTATTTTCTAGTAACAACTTGTTCTGGTAGGTAAACACACTGTTTAATGCTTCAGCTCATTTATACTTTTACCCACAGGGAAAATAGACAACTGCCATCACTATGAAACTAACTCAGTTTATTATTCATTATTTTTTATTACAATTGCTATTTTATTGTTATTTCTTATTTAGTTGTGTTGCTGCCAGAACCTGTGTACTTGCAAGACAATTTGTATTGTAACAATGCAAATCTTTAATCTTGAAACGAGGCTGATTTTGAACACTTTAAATGTACACATGTGTGCTCTAGACACATACAGATGTGCCGTTTCAAAACTTCACACGCGCTGCCACAAGACAGTAGATTTCCAGTGGACAGTGGATTGGCAGACCATTGAGCTTGTAGATCAGCTTTTTTTTTTGCTATTTTTACGAGTTTAAATCTAAAGGGAATGTCGTGGTTTCTTGCCATTTGCGGGTTTCTTCAAAACTACGCTCCATTCTCCATAAAGATTTGAAAGGCAAAACAGGGAAAGAAACCTGTGGAAACATGCATTTGCAGGACATTTTCAGGAAAATAGCAGTAAAGCCTGAAGACTTGAAACAGCACATCTGTAGTTCTGTACTTTACGCACACACGCATGCACACACACGCACGCACGCACGCACGCACGCACGCACGCACGCACGCACACACACACACACACACACACACACACACACACACACACACACACGCACACACGTTGTTATTGTCAGTTTTCTATATTTTTCCTGCAAGTCAATGGCCAATGCTTTGCGTCTGTCTGATCAGAGCAGGTGTGTGTATCTGTCTCTCAGCGCCTGTCCTTGAATGTACTGTATTTAGAATGTAGCAGGTGTTTTTGTGTAAATAACTTGATTATTTACTCAAACTTGAGGAGCCTGGGGTATTGTTCCTTTGTTCCAGACTCCTGCAACGTGATTCTCTCATATACCGTATTACAATAATGCCAAAAAACTAAATCTGTAACACCTCTCCAATTCCCACAGCACCCAGAGCACAGAGCGTTGGCATTTTGTTCTCTTCATTATCTCTAGATGACTGCCTTTTATAATCTTTTCCTCTCCACTCAGCCCCTGATGTAAAATTCAGCAGGCAGCTGGGCAGCTTTAAGCTTCCGAATAGTGACCCCATGGGAAGTTATCAGGAAATCATAAAATAAGAGACAGGACTCCCACGGGAACAGCGAGGAATAGAATGTCTCAGAGAGTAAACAAAAGAAGGCTTTGACTCTCTCTCTCTCTGGGGACCAGGAGCCGGAATGGCTACCCACACTAATCGGCTTCTCATCAAACAACCTGGGATAGGCAGGCGAGAAGTCACTGGAAGGCTCTGCGTTGGTATATTTCTACTGTAAGTGTTTACCAGGGCCTCTGTGGCTGCTGGCAGAGATACATGGCTGCATTGCACTGACATCTGAGTTTGTTGCAGTCTCCCAGCAGGGACCCCGGCTCCTCTCTGAACAAGGGCTGAGGTCTCAACCAGAACATGTCACACGTTTAGACTGCTCTCTGGGGAGCTCATGAGACAGCAGTGTTCGCTGGTAATAACGTCGGCACACAAACAAGTGTTCACGTAAACACATAAACACCATCCGCCCCCGCTCGGATCATTCATTAAGATATGTAAATCACAGCTCGAGGATGGCAGCGCGAGTGGAGATGAGGTGAGCAGTAGAGGGATTCGGGAGGAGAGAGAGCTTGTGTGGATCTCAAGGAGATGAGGGATATAAGTCAGATCAAGTTGTTACAGATTAGGCAGAAGCCTAGAAGAGACGGCGCGCGGTGATGTGGGGGCCGATAGGAGATTTATTTTCTCGCGGGCAAGAGGTTGAGGCCACGTTATTGAACTCTCATTCCTTATTCGCATCCTTCCCTCAGGCTGTGTGTGTGTGTGTGTGTGTTTGTGTGTGTGTGTGTGTGTGTGTGTGTGTGTGTGTGTGTGTGTGTGTGTGTGTGTGTGTGTGTGTGTGTGTGTGTGTGTGTGTGTGTGTGTGTGTGTGCGTGTATGCGTGTGTGTGTTAGGCAGCCGTCAGCCATCCTCTGGACCCCGCTGTGCACTGAATGTGCTCTGTTTATCAAAGATCCTCGAGCATGGAACAACTTGTTGATGGGCTCCCAGCGGATGCACCACAACGTCAATGTGCATGGACACATGAGTACACAACAGTAGCCTACACAACATGGGCATGTCCACCACCGTGAAATCTCATGGGTCTGAATTCACCCTTTGTCAGCCTTCTGATTGGTCCCTGACTGACCAACCAGCAGGCTCTTTCTGCCTTGTCCTGCCTTTTTTATGTTGAATTTGCTAAAACATAATTTTTTGGAGAAATAAAAACATTTTAAAACATGCCCAGTCACTATACTGCACCTGAGAGGCTCCGTTTTATTGAAACCAAGTTTAAAATGAGAATACAGCGAATAACAATAAGAAGCAACTGCATTTCAATGGTAGTGGATGGAGAGAAAGAACTTTTGTCCCACCAAGACACCAACCAATGGGTGCAAAGAGGGGCGGGACAACGGGCGGGACTTGACAAAGGGTGAATTCACCGCATCTGGTTTGTCCGGTCGTCCATATATGAACACGACTGGTGGTTTTCTGGGAAAGGAAGCCGGTCGGAGAGGGCGATCTTTGTCACTGCACATACTGTACTCCTACTGGCTGGGCTGTGGTGGCCACTGTCTGTGAGTAATGTTGAACGGAAGCTCTACGTTCTCCCGGTGTGGGCAAGTGAGCCAGTTGGGTACAACATAGAATTGTGTGGGGAGGAATTATTTGGCATAACAAGTAATTCTCACACTTATCAGTCTGCTAAATGGCTAAATTAAAAGGGGAAAATAATCATTGGCTACTCTAAATAACAACTACAAAATCATAGTAGACATCTCGGCACCTTCATGCCTGCTATATACTCCACCAGGCACACTAGTCAACAGAGCTGTCTGAGTGATGAAGGATGCTGTCATACATCGGCACCGGGGCGTCTGCGTGCTATCTGTGTGACGACGGATGCTTCCTTACATTGGCACAGGGCTGTCGCGCGCCGTCCACCGATAACGTTAAAGGCATCGCGATGTACAGATGAGCTCACAGTCTTTTATCATCAGCATCAAAGGCAACAGACACGAGCCCCGTGACGATAATCATCAACCACATATCTAAAAATGTTCCAGCATCAAGTACAAGAAGCGTGTTTGTTCAGGTCTCTCTCTCTCTCTCTCTCTCTCTCTCTCTCTCTCTCTCTCTCTCTCTCTCTCTCTCTGTCTGTCGGTGTTGTCATTTTAACCTGATTGTGTGGTCTTCATTAGGAGAGCACAGGCCTGTCATTCCAGTTTAGGCTCATCCATCAGAGAGCCCATGGCTTACTCACGCACACACAAACGCATGCGAAGAAGAGTCATGACAGAAGCCTATGAATAGTTTAAGCATTGCTGGCTCCACTTAACGCAGGATTTGTAATTAGCAATTACAGATAATTGCAGATATGGAGGGTTTGAAACGGTGGGAAGGGGCTTTTGGGGGTGGATTGTTGGTGCAGGCGAAGTTTTAGAGAAGTTTAAAGATAAGAGGTTCAATTCATCTGGGGATGGCTCTGCAGAGCTCCCATCTGCGCATTCATTACTGTATCTATCATACACAAGCAGGGACGTGCTGGGACCCTGATTCAGCCCGGGAAAAAGAGTTGGAGAGGCCCTCATTTTTCTTTTTTTTTTGTTATATTTGGTCGTTGTCGGGTGGAAACCTTATATGTCCAAAACAATTTGTTTTGTATTTATCATTTAAAAATGATTTAAACTAGTGAAAACAGCCGATCTACAAGCACACAACGCCTCGCACCGCGAGGCGTTGTGTGCTTGTAGATCTGCTGTTTTCACTACTTTTGTGCAGCGGCCTTGTATGATGAAGCAGGGCTTTGCTTTGCGAAAAAAATTATAAATTTGAAACTTGGAGATACGAGGTTTCTGCCCGATAATGACGATTTACTTTGTTGGCCGCCCAGCCCCCAAAATGGAACGAAGGCCGACATTTTATATTATTTTTTTTCCTAATGGACCTGGACCGGCCGGGAATGAACCGGCCGTTCGGGAGTTGTCCAGCTTTTCCCAATGGCCAGCACGTCCCTGTACACAAGACTCCCTTCAACGCAGATGCAATGACCATGAAGTGGGAGATTTTCAAATTGAAAAGCTGACTGTAATCAAAATAAGGCTGAATACCGTGGTGAAGAGACAAATCCTGCCCTCCATCTCCAGATGTCAGATTACTGCTGAGACTGGTGTGTCAGCTTTTCTCCTGTTATGTACTGTCTATGCTGTCCTGTCTCGTCTGTCTATATGTTGTTCTATGGGTTCTGGTGTAACAACCTAATTTCCCTCTGGGGATCAATAAGTACCTAAATACCAACAGTAGCAGAAATATACAGCTAGAATCTTGGTCTTATTTTAATTAACAAAACATTATTTTAATTCATTTGTATAGAGTATGTCAATAGAGGGTATGCGGCCAAAACCTACTTTCTGGCCTTTACAGCCTATACATCCAAACAGAAACGTCCTATCTGATTGCATTTAACGTAATGACTGCCACTCGATTTGCGATTCACTTTATGCATGCGCATACCCTACATAACTACTGTAGCACATCAGCTGTGTTTGGAGGTGGTCTTACTCTTCCATTGTGGGGAAGACACCTACAGTAACTACTACCCTAACCCTAACCCTAGCTGGATTGGTCAGTCAGCATTTATCTTATATAAACTAATATAGCTTTAACCCAGTGTTGTTTGTTGGTGTGAATTATACAGTTAATAGAACTTTTTCCAGTTATATAAAACTTTTTCATTTTTTTTTTTGTAAAGTCATGCATGTGATCAGTTTAGAATCAGACACACTACAATGAGCACTGTATTTTCCCCCTCCTGCTGGATTCCACAAACCTCTCTTGGCCTACCTCCAATCTGTTATCCACAGAAGAACTGAATACAACAACCTGGGTTTTACCAGGAGGAGGACTAAAGCCCTTTGCACACAGGCGCGTTTAACCGCACGGATAAAACGGACAATATCATTTTTTGAAAAGAAAACAATGATTCTCTATGACCACATGCACACCGGCTCCGAATTAGCCGTGCGACGAGTGGCTGCCGCCGTGCGTTTTTTTCTCGATCGAACCCAGTTCGATTCGTGCGTCTTGTCGCATGCGGTGAAAAACTCATCACTCCTTTTATGACTCCTTTTGGGATCCGCAGCGCCGATTCCGCACAGCATTGCACACCAAATCCAATGCGTTTTATTCATACAGCAAACGGTAGAAACGCAACTGTCCTGTGTGCAAAGGGCTTTACTGTGTCTTATCCCTCTCATCACCTCTAGCCGGTGGACTTTGAGATGAACCGTGCCTTCATGCTGACGGTGGTGGTCTCCAACCAGGCCCACCTGGCCAGCGGCATCCAGTCCTCGCTCCAGTCCACAGCCGGCGTCACCATCTCCGTCCAGGACGTCAACGAGCCACCTTACTTCCCCACCAACCCCAAGCACATCCGCTTTGAGGAGGGGGTCCCTGCTGGCACCAGCCTGACAACATTCTCTGCCTCCGACCCCGACAGGCTGCAGCAGCCACAGACCATCAGGTACACACTGGGTTTATCCTTTACGTTCAATGCTATCTGAACAGATAGCATTCAAATGTACAGCCTAGTGAAAGAACATTTGATTAATTGTATACGACTGCTGGTGTTTCCCTGCATTGACTGGACTGTCCTGGGTTGGTAATGTTTGTGTGTCTATGTGCGTGTCATTACTCTACGGTCAGTGGATCCAGTGGATTGTAATAGCAAGCATATCGTCGTTGTCGGTGAAAACCTTGTGTGTCCAAAACCGAATTTTTCATTTTAAAAATGATTTTAACTAGTGAAAACAGACGATGTGCTTGTAGATCTGCTGTTTTCACTACCTTTGTGCGAAAGCCTTGTACGATGAAGCAGGGCTTTACTTTGCGAAAGAACATACAAATTTGAAACTTGGAGATACGAGGTTTCCACCCGACAACGACAATATGTCTGTTAAATTGTCTGTCACAACAAGAACTCAGATTTAGCAGATGATTTGGGACTACGGTCATTGAAATGCCTTCTCTCTGAATGCATTTCTATTTGGAAATTTCTTTCCCCCTTGTGTGTTCGAATTATACACTATTTTTCGACTTTGCTGCTTCAAATGACCTCCAGCCTTGCAGCATTTAGAACAGTGAGGCTCCGCAGTATAATGGCCAGGTGCTATATTGTCCAACTTAACATTTCCTGACCTGTACACAGAGAGTCCTAATTGAAGTGCGCGGCTTGTAAATCCTTCCTGCATCATAATTATGCACAATCAGCAGGCAGAAAGGCCTCTGTTCCATCTCAGCAGTTGGAGGTCAGAGGGCAGGGATGGGTCTACTGTATATCTTGACACTGGCCATCTCTCAAAGGCAGCAAGGATTATGAGCCAGTCTAGCACTCTGAGTAGCAAGGTTAAGAGGGTTAATTAAGTCTACTAGATTCTGGGTTAATTACAGTTGTGTGTATTCCATATAATAAGTGCACACACACACATCGCATGAATGCATACGCGCACACATGCCCGCATGCACACACGCACACGCACAAGCACACGCACACGCACACGCACACGCATACGCACACACACACACACACACACACACACACACACACACACACACACACACACACACACACACACACACACACACACACACACACACACACACACACACCATAGGCCATAGACAATGCGGAGACAGCACTCTGTCTGCCGGCAGGCTGAATGTTAAAGCCCTATGGATTTCATGTGTGAACCAACCTTTAAATGACCAGCTGGCCTCCCTTCCATCATGCTGTCAACTTAACTACTGTACAGTATACTGTAAATGCACCTGCACGATGGTTACGTGAGTCAAAGCATGGATATATCCCTAAGGCTGTCACAATTATTACATAATCGTCTAAAAAATGTCCTAATCGTGACAGCCCCATATATCCCTGGTCAAATAATACCCGACCGTGTGAAAGTTGTTCATTACAATTTGTACTTGAGTATTAGAAGTAATGGGGCAGTGGGGATCCGTATGTGCAAAACTGAGCTGCCAGAGTGCTCACCTGTACCAAACCCTGGCACGCAGCACATCACCCCTACCCTCAAATGCCTTCACTGGCTTCCGGTTAAGTTCTGCATCACCTAAAAACCGCTCCTCCTCACCTATAAAGCTCTCCATGCCCTAGCTCCAGAACCTGAGGTCTTCTGACTTAGGGCTCCTCACCATCCTTCCCAGCAATAAGAGGACCCTCGGCGATGGAGCTTTCAGTGTGGAAGTGTGCTCACTAGACAGCAACACTGGACTCTTTCAAATCCGCGTTTACTCAGGATATTGGAAAATAGTTTGTTTATTTCGTAATTGTTAAGCATCCTTGGGATTTTGAAAGGCGCCATATAAATCCAAGTTATTATTATTGTTGCTATTGATCACACCCTCCTTGATCCCAGCCTTTCTTTCAAGAGCACGATTTTACTCCCATGAGAACACTTCTGTGTTCAGAAGGGTTAGAATGATCGAACACTGGGGCAAAATATAAAAGCAATACATCTGAGCCAAGGACTAACACAGCTAAATTGTTTCCGCACGCTTTAAAGCAGTTCATTCCTCCTCCCTGTCATAGAGTAGTGAAGAAGTGGACCCAAGTGCAGAGACCGAAGCAGAATCGCTGATTAAAGGCGCTGTTCAGACGCCGCTGTTTTCTATAGAAAACAGCAAAAATAAAATGTCAGATATGCCATCTGTTTAAACCACAACAGCGTTCTCGAGGGTTGAAATGCAACAAAGTTGAAACTCTTTCCAGAGTGGAAATCTTTGAACACAACCTGCTTCGCGTCTCCATCTGAACAGGAGAAACGGAGGAAACGACAAAACATGTGATGTCATGGCTCACGAGCAGACTACGTGCAGCCACGTTACCATGGTGAATGTAAACAAGGACATGGAAGCGGCGTCTATCTGTGCGTCACCGCCACCTAGCGACATATGGCATGCACATTACATCATTTTCAATGCTGGTGCGTTACCATGTAGACTCACAATAACAAGTCAGAACGCAACACAATTGTGCTGTTTTTCTCTAGTCTAGAGACCTAGCTTTGTCGTCTGCACGTGGCCAAAGTTACATATACTGTAGTGGGAGTTCAGCAAACAACGAGGAACATTGACAGAGCCAGACACACAGGTGACCTGAAACACTGGAAATAATAGACAACGCCCTGACAAACACTAAAAGAAGAGACAGATAAACTTGGGACAAGTCAGAGCACAAGCAACATTTTGCTGCTTGTACCGGTCACTGAGTTATGGCTGTTACACAGCTGTAGTGGCCCACATGTGTGCAATAGGCTATATGAGCCATTTTGGAGAGAAGTTGGTTCTCTTCTCACTTCCTTCACAGGTGTTACCAATAATTCTAATGAAGGCTCTGTTCCATTCTAGTCAAACAGAGTCAAGGTCCTGATATTGTGCATGTTGGCTCACTGGAAACACCAGTGGGTCTCAAAGTGTGGTCTAGGGACCCTGATGGTTCCTTGGGGGTTCCAAATGACCCCTTAATTACGTGTCCATTTGGTTCCATTTGTACACTCTCAGGGGGTCCTTGAAATGGAAGGTTTAAGAACCACTTTGCTACATGAAATGGAACAGAGGCTTCATTAGTAGGAAGCTTTGAAGGAAGTGAGAAGAGACCCAACTTCTCTCCAATATGGCTGCTGTGCATATGGCCTATTTCTATAATTTCTATATTTTCTAATCCTTATTTTTTGGAGTGACTATGTTCATGGCAGATCCCTGAACAGAGTAGGCCTATGTGTGGTAACTGGAGCAACGGTGCACTAGCAGCAGATTCATTTTTCAAATGCAATGGCATTAAAGTTTCCGGACAAAAGTATGATAGTAGCATTGATATTAATATTATGATATATGATATTATTTTCTTGATATTGATCTCACAAAAAACAACAGTCCTGGACTACACACAGGTACACATGCAGTTTATCTTTAAGAGACAGCCCAGATTATTATCCTGCACCTATTGTGTGTGATTTATACCTCTATAATCTGATGAAGTTATCAGGATAGGGTTGGTACCAACTCTGTTGATAACAACTGTGCTCTGTGGACGCAGCCAGACAGAAAGCTGGGTCTGTGTACAGTCTGTATGTGACATTAATACCTCCTACAAACTCCACCAGCTCCTTTCCTCCTGTGCTTTCTGGGGAGAAGATGTAAACACATTTACCAGCTAATTTCACAGTAAATGAGAGTAAATTGGGTGTACATTATAATTTAGGAGGACGCCAGCTGCTCGCTCTCTCTCTCTCTCTCTCTCTCTCTCTCTCTCTCTCTCTCTCTCTCTCTCTCTCTCTCTCTCTCTCTCTCTCACTCACTCACTCACTCTCTCTCTCTCTCTCTCTATCCTTCTCTGCTTAATTCACTTTCTCCAACACCCTCCCTTTTTCCCCTATCGCATTTACACATTACATCTTACACACAAACAAACACGTACGTACGCACGCACGCGCGCACACACGCACGCACGCACACACACACACACACACACACACACACACACACACACACACACACACACACACACACACACACACACACACACACACACACACACACACGCACAGAGAAAAGCTCTTATTTTCTAGCTGTAAACCAAACATGTTTCCGTTTTCACCCCATTTGCATCCATCTACTTTACTTTGCAGTATTTGTTCATTTGAGAGGGACTGTATACAGTAAATGAATGAAAGCCATTCAAAAATGGTGGAATAGTGTACAGCTCAGTTCGAAATGCAATGTAAATATACTGTACAGTTAGCAAGAATGCACATTTTCATCCATAGTCCCTGACATCAAACATATAATTCTCCGAATGTCTGAGTGAGTGTCTGTCTGTCTGTCTGTCTGTCTGTCTGTCTGTCTGTCTGTCTGTCTGTAACAGCGTTTCTCCTCAATGGCTGGAGCAATTGATCTGAAATCGCATCACCATTAGCATATGAACACACCTAACATAACTGTGAAGGCCGTTTGTCACTTTCACAAATCATATGCTGTATATTAGCATTTTTATGGTGTATCTACTATCTATTCTGCATCTAGCATGAGGCATATCTATTCTGCATCTAGCATGAGGCAACATGTTTAACCAGCTCTGTGTGTGTGTGTGTGTGTGTGTGTGTGTGTGTGTGTGTGTGTGTGTGTGTGTGTGTGTGTGTGTGTGTGTGTGTGTGTGTGTGTGTGTGTGTGTGCAGGCGGGTGTGTGTGCAGGCGGGCGGGCGGGCAGGGGGTGGGGGGGAACACAGTATCTCTGTAGCCATTAAACGAAACGGGTAATTCTTACATTGATGCTCCTACATATTATCATGCAAACACCAGTTAAAGTTACTTTCCATCCCTCATATACACACATCCCATAACCCACACACTCTGCACATCATTTCGGAGCTCATATCTTTGAACGGGTAAGAGCTAGTATAACAAAAGCAAGTTACCACAGAACATAAGACATATATATATACACAAGTGTAAAATCAAAATACAATACAAGTACTGTAAGATACTTGCCAGTTGGGGCTCCTCACTGGCACGTGAGCCAATAGGACACAACAGCAGTGGCAAGCAGTGGATGGAATTAATTGGCATAAAGACTAAATTGGGCTGAAAAATGTATTCATGTAAAATTGGATAGTCCCAGGATGTGAACCACTGAAACCCTGTATTATAATAATATATTTATATATACTATTACATCATTATTACATATTTACATCACTGTAGTATAATCTTTACATCACTGTATCATAATGTTTACATCAAGCCTTTGCACTTTCAGCTTCCTACAGCCCTCATAACGGCGAACACAACATGCACGGCAGGCAGGTATATCTATACGTAAAATGGATGTTGGGAGATTTAGCAAGGAAGATTTACGGAAGTCGTAAAAGTGTAAATTCAAGCGTGGCGGCTGAGAGATGAGTGCAGGTGGTAGTTTGAACATGACAGGTGCTCATCAGACAGGGGGGTGAATGCAGACAGACAGGGGTTTGTTGGGGGTTGATGTGGACCGGGGTGGGGGTTCAGGGTGGAGGTGGGGGACGAAGGAGGGCAGAGTGAGGTATCATGCATCACCTGTCAGATGCTGCACGTTCAGGTCCACATGAGATCAGAGACACTCGCATAAATGATTACCCACAATGCCGTGCCTGAGCTTGAGACATGTATTTTTCATCCTCGGGGGTCATGGGTTTGAAACATAAATGTTGTACACACACACACACACACACACACACACACGCACACACGCACACACGCACACACACACACACCAACTCACAAACGAGACAAACTTCTGTACAGAGTAGACCCATTGCTTGGCGAGGCATTTGAAATAAGGAAAGGGAACGAATAGAAACACTTTTCGCACCGCAAAGTGCGTTAATTAGTTTTTGATTGTGTTTTTTTCATTACAAAAAGCACAGGGGGTAAACAAGAAGTGTTTACCTTTCCAACTAAACAGAAAACACTTCATTAAAAGTTAGTCTTGGCCACTGACTGCCAGTCGCCCCCACGGCGGTGTTGCTAATGGCGGGGATTTGTAAACAACAACACTGCAGCTTCCTTCCAAAAACCTTGTTCTAATGGTACGATTAGCCCTACCGTGTAATTGAAAGCCACCTGAAAACCCTGAACCTTAAATTAAAAAAAGGGAATTAAGAGGAAGCCATGTTGAAACCAGACACTTCGACAGGGATCTGCTTTCAGCACCGTGCTGACACGCTGTTAACCTGCATGAAGTTTTCTTTGAAAGAAAGGGAAAAAAAAACAAGGCTAATTATACTCTGGATTGTCTCAACATGAAATTAACGGATTATAAAGTCCACGATGCCAGTCTCAGGTTGGCATCACCCCCGTTATCTTATTTTGAAGGCCAGAAGTCCACAGCGCAAACACTTCCGGTCTGACGTCATCGCGTCCTGCGCCGGAACCGATCCTTGTCCACGTGGAGTTGTGTAATGGCGGACCGGAGCTTTTATACATGTGTAACATAAGCGAGCATCTGCCTCCATCTTCGCTTCTAAAGTGTAGTTTTGAGATAATGAACATTAAAGATGAGATCGGCCGTCCACCTCAATGTTATGGGATGACTATTTTGTGCTCGTGGAGCCGTGATGATGACAAATCAGCGACGGATTTCTGCTCCGGACCTCCGGCCATTGTACTCGGTAATGTAACCGCCGTTACAGTACTTTTCACGAGTATACTCGGGATTGGCACTCTGGGTATTCGAGTACTTTTCACGAGTCTTCGCGGGATTGGCACTATATGAGTTAAATGACTAGGAAAACGAGCTCGGTCTGTGGGTCATTATGTGCTTTATTTACTTTCCATACGATTTATTAGCAATGAGCACTGTTTGGGAGACTTCATTAAAAGGCAATTAAGAGGTCTGGCTCTGGCAACAGTCGCAGACTGAATGGTTTCTTTAACCTCTTTTTTTTCCTTCCTTTTTCTTTTTCATTCTTTGTCATATTTATATTTTTATATTAACAGTTTTATTTTTGCCATATTTTTATACTTTATTTTGGTTCAGTCTAGACTCTACTAGAGAGAGAGGACAGAGAGAGGAGAGACATGAAACAAGATCTTTTGTTTTTAATAATTTGAGTCCCAGAGGTATTTTAGCCAATTATTTTTACCCCTTTTTCGCCCAATTTAGTCGTTATACCAATTGATTCCTCCCCAAACACATTTCTGCTGTTGTATCCTAGTACTGACTCACCTGATGGGGTCGGATTCTAACCTGGATCCTTGCGCTCACCCGGAGGATATACTAACTGGCTGAGCCACCAGGCACCCCGGCTCTAATCCTCTTAACGTGTTGTCAGACAGCAGAGAAGCACAGAGAGAACAGGGCCTGTCCACCTTTCAATGGACACAATGGAGGGAGAAAAGGTGTCCCAAAGCTCAGCCACACCGGGGGTGAAGGCGGAAAGAAAGAATACCTTTGCAGTTACTGTCACATTTCAGGTGTGAGGTAGATCCTGCCGAGGTGAACAACACCTCCGGATCACATGCATTACATGTGCTTCAATCAGCAGGCACCTGCACACATAGACATCAAAGGGGGCTTGAGCCCCTGCCCTTTTATTCGTCTGTAAGAAAGTGCCCTCTCCAGACGGTGAAAGAAATGCAAATGCCCCCTTTCCATGGCATACCTGAAGGCAGCATTCAAGAGAATAGCCTTGTCCAAACTCTCCTGAACTTGAATGCAGCATCTTATGTTGAAAGAATTACCCTCTCTGTATAGAAATCAAGCATCGAAAATAGCAGACCTCCAAGCTCACAACGCGTCGCAGCGCACCACGTTGTGAGCTTGGGGGTCTGCTATTTTCGATATTTTCACCAAAAGGCCCCTTTAGAAATGTCAGCCCCTGCCTCTCTAACATTCTCTGCACGTCAACCAGTAAAGTTGTGAGTTCGCCCTCGTTTCTCTAATTTGTCTCTTACTGCCTTTTCACACTTGTATCCCTCACCCCCGGGTGCTGGACGTGCTCCAGCCCCCGCCAGTCATTTCACAGTCTGACAGTCAGTGGCCACGGGGCTCAGCTCACCTCGGGAGTGCAGGAATATTATATATATCGTCACTGTCCGGCAGAAACCTTGTATCTCCAAGTTTCAAATGTGTACGTTTCTTCGTAAAGTAAAGCCCTGCTTCATCATACAAGACTGTCGCACAAAACTAGTGAAAATAGCAGATCTACAAGCACACAACGCCTCGCGATGCGAGGCGTTGTGTGCTTGTAGATCGGCTATTTTCACTATTATAGATAATTTTTAAAATGATAAATCCAAAACAAACTGTTTTGGACATACAAGGTTTCCACCCGACAACAACGATATGTTTCCCTTTCCTGTACTGCGCTGCACCGCTAGGAACTCAACTCACTGCCTGCTGGGAAAATCCCTCCTCCCGCTCTGCAGGGGAGAGGAGAGATTACACCCTCCCCATCGGCACCCATCCATTCCCATCACCCCACAAACACACCATGGTAGAAATGCACCTGCATCAATAGGTTATCTGTATGCATTTGTTTGTAGACTGTATTTAGCTTCAAGCAGACCTGATCGAGGCTGAGGTCAAATCAATTTCAATTTAGATGGCTATAAGAGTTGAAAATAGATAACACCAGTAAGACTCCCTAATCGGGAGATAAGCGACCGTAGGTCACTTATCTCCACAAATAGGGCAAAAATGTGTTTTGCCAAAATCTTCCTGATCCATGTTGATGACATGAGTGTAGACATACTGTGTAGTGATTTTCGTGATTTTAGGGCAAAATCTGTAGGAACAGTTTCCAAAAATGTGTTTTTAAAAATCGGCCTGGAGGTGGCGCTATATGGGAGAGATTCATGTTGATGGGATGAGTGTAGACATACTGTG
>NC_137818.1:55312798-55400033 GCF_963921795.1 Nannobrachium achirus
TCTCTCTGCTTCCTTCTCCATCAATCCCTTCCATTGTATCTTGTGGACCTCATATTCTCCTCCTGCTCTCCTCCATGCTTCCAGGCTCTCCTGCAGCCAGCGGGACGGGCACTCTGCAGATCTACCTGATAGATATTAATGACAACCCCCCGGCGCTGGTGCCCAAGGAGGCTCAGATCTGTGAGCGGATGAACAGGAATGCCAACGGGGCCAACATCACGGCCGCCGACGCGGACATCGAGCCCAACGCAGGGCCCTTCGTCTTCGAGCTGCCCAGCTTCCCCTCCAGCATTCGGCGTAACTGGACCATAACCCGGATCAACGGTGGGGAGAGGTCGTAGGCAGAGGACATACAGTATGGCCTGTAATAGGTCCTTTTATAAGCATTTAGCTTGTGGAAGAAAGTAGAAGCGTGCTACTGAATTGATGAAGTGCGATTATCAGGAACACCAGCAAGGTCTAAAGGTCTTTGCACACTGCTGCGTTTTTCGTTGCGAAATGCGTTTTTCAGGGCAAGGAGAGAGATAGAGAGAGCAAGGGACCGAGTGGTGCGCGAAACGGGCGGCAGTGTGCAAACGTGACTGACATAACGTGAGGTTGATTTTTTATTTGCGCGCTCCGAAATTCACTCCGATATTCGGCCCGAAAAACGCAGCAGTGTGCAACCAGCTTAAGAGATAGACATAACGCAAAAGTATAACTCCAATGCAATACTTAGTGTTATAGACAAAGTTCTGGCAGACCCAGATGCCATGGGATCAAAAAAGCTCTGTCTATCCATTCTTTTTCATCTTCTTTTTCGACCTAGCTTGTCATCATGAAGTATTGCCTTGGAATTAGGAGAGTTCGATATTTTTCGTATACCAAAGCATTTATTGTAGATGTGACACGCTTTCCCCAGAATAATAACTAATACACTAGATGTTGTAATATAGGATGTCCATTGTTTGAATAAATGTGTTTTATCATTGCCATCGGTAGCAACTCCTCTCTCTCTTCACAGGAGACTATGCCCGTTTGGGTTTGCGGTACCAAGTGTATTTGGAGCCTGGGATGTACGAGGTCCCTGTAGTGGTGTCGGACTCGGGGAACCCTCCCCTGTCCAACAGGTCCATCATTAGGTTGAAGGTGTGTCCATGCGATGAGAACGGAGACTGTACCACCCTGGGGCCTCTGGCTGCCGCCGGGCTGGGCACTGGAGCCATCATTTCTATACTGATCTGCATCATCATTCTTCTCAGTAAGTACACACACACACACACACACACACACACACACACACACACACACACACACACACACACACACACACACACACACACACACACACACACACACACACACACACACACACACACACACACACACACACACACATTCCCTTACAGTCATAATGTTGAAGTTGCCAGTGATTTTCTTTGATTGGCATGTCTCCCAAGCAGAGCGTATTGGGACGTCATAAAACATTCAGCAGGTTGTAACACATAAACAGTACAGTAGTTTGTATTATAGATGAATGCCCCGCTGGTTGAAATCCTCTCCTGCATCTGTTGACAACTTGACATACAAGTCTCTGTCTGTTAGGGTAAATATCTGCTATATGTCTTGGAAACACATTGCGCTGCCGGGTATCTTTATTCCCATGTGTTGCTGAACTCATGCACTTTTCAAACAGATTTGAGATTCATGTAGAACTGCACCTGCAGCTGTCCTGCTTTCCAGCTGAATTTAAAACTTGATGGAGAGACAGAGACAGATAGAGAGGTGGGGTGGGTGGCCCAGTGTGATGATGTCTAGTAGCAGTGTGGAGCACCTGGTAGAAGTTGAACATGGCGGCTGTGTCCTACAGGTCTGGTGCTTCTGTTCGTGGTGTGGATGAAGCGCAGAGAAAAGGAGCGGCACACAAAACAGCTTCTCATCGACCCTGAGGACGACGTCCGAGATAACATCCTGAAATACGACGAGGAGGGAGGGGGCGAGGAGGACCAGGTGAGCGCACGGTTATGGAACACCTGCCGGTACACAATTGACAGTGTAGCCATGCAGGAGATGCTCTTATCCTGAGCAAATTAAAAAGTCAACATCAGGGGTGGTGGTATTACAGTAGCTAAGAATACAAGTATGTCATACGAAGTAACTAGGAGCACAAGTAGAGCTCAAACCTCGCATCCATCTAAACCAAAATAATCATATTTTAACTGGGGACCCCCCACCCCGACGAGCACTCAGAGTTGAGGCATTACATTTTGTATAACACGTTTCTATTGTGAAAATAGCAGATCTACATGCTCACAACTCCTCGCGTTGTGAGGCGTTGTGAGCAGATGTAGATCGGCTATTTTCACAATTTCTGCCTTATATTTGACAATTTGGACAATGTTTAATTTGTCATTTTAGAGGAATTAAAAAGTCCTTAAATTGTCACTTTAGAAATGTGTAGATACCCTCTATACACTTAAACTGTATGTTGGTTTGTTTACTGTTGAGTGAGAAAACAATGTTGCACATTAAATAAATCACCTGGGGACCCCCCCAAAATAATTTGGGGACCCTCTGGGGGTCCCAACCCACAGCTTGAGAACCACTGATCTAAATAGCATATTTGGCACCTGTATATCTATCCAACTTACATGATCTAGCCTCTGTCTCAACAAGCAACAGTGATCCAGCTGTTTCCCTGTGACAGGACTATGACCTGAGCCAGCTTCAGCAGCCAGACTCTCTGGAGCACATCATCAGTAAGCCTCCAGGTGTCCGCAGGGTGGACGAACGCCCCATCATCCCTGAGTCACAGTATCCCATCCGGCCTCTGGTCCCCCACCCCGGAGACATAGGAGACTTCATCCATGAGGTGAGCTTAATGTGGGCACACGCTCCTTCTAATTCCCCTAACCTAATGGCTAAGATTAAGTAATGAATCTACCTAACCGAACCTAATCCCAAGGTCAGATAGACCAGTGGTTCTCAAACTTTTCAGGCCGCTACCCTCAAAATAATCACATTTGAACTGGGGACCCCCCACCCTGACAAGCACTTGGAATTGTAGGAGTTGGCATTGCATTTAGTTTGACTGGATCTATACCATTGTGAAACTAGCCGATCTAGATGAGTTGTGAGCATCTAGATCGACTATTTTCACAATTTCTGCCTCTAAAATGTGTCAATTCGACTAATGTTTGACCAGAAAAAAAGGTATTTAAAGTCACTAAATTGTATACACTTTTATACTGTATGTTGGTCTGTTTACTGTTTTCTGAGAAAATAATGTTAACATTTAGCTAAACACCTGAAGACCCCCCAAAATAATTTGGGGACCCCTCTCGGGGTTCCGACCCACAGAACCACTGAAATAGACCATTGAAAAGCAAGGATCAGAAATGTCCTCACTCAACCTTTCTCATGTTTCACAATGTCTGCATTGGTCCTCACAAAGCTGGCACGCACGCACGCACGCACGCACAAATGCACAAAAACTCCTAATTCATTAGTATCATGAGTTGTCAGTATTTCTCCATGCACGCTTTTACGCGTTTAATGTCATTATGATTTGTTGGACGCTGGTCCAAGTCTGCTGGCAGAAGCAATGGTTGAGTTTGTTTTTCATGACAACTCTTACGGTGTCACACTACACACACTAACACACACACACACACACACACACACACACACACACACACACACACACACACACACACACACACACACACACACACACACACACACACACACACACACACACACACACACAAACGCATGCATGCACGTTCACACACACATCTTGGAACACTCATGCAAGAAAAGGCTGATTGACAGGCTTGTGACAGTTCATTCACACTTGAAGTGTTGGCAGCTGTTCAGCTTTGATCCATCCACCTCTCTGTCTCTCTCTCTCTCTCTCTCTCTCCCTCTCTGTCTCTGTCTCCCTCTCTGTCTCTGTCTCTCTCTCTGTCTTTGTCACACACACACACACACACACACACACACACACACACACACACACACACACACACACACACACACGCACGCACGCACACACACACACACACACACACACACACACACACACACACACCACTAGGGTTGCCACCCGTTCCGTATAATACGGAATCGTTCCGTATTGGACAATTAAAAGATGCGTTCCGTATTGAACCAATACGGAACGCGGTTTGTTCCGTATTTAACCAAATGCCCCATAAAGGTCTGTCACACAAACCTCAACACAGAATTTAACAATAATGAATGTAATAAAACACAGGAAAAGACAGCAAAAGGAGGGAGAGGCACGAAGGACCGCATGTGAGGCGGCTCGCAGTCGATGTCTCCTCTCCTCTCCTCTACCCCGGCCCCGGCCTGTCTGCATATGCACTGCATGTCGCTGTCAATCACCGTTGCCTAGTTACAGTCAGTGTGATCACTGCACACCGCGCGCTTTAAAAATGTCGTCTGAAGACAATACTCCACCGCCTCAAAAAAGGACAGAAGCCTACAAAGGTACAGACGCGAGTGGGAAGAAACAAACCCGTGGCTTGACAGCGTCAGTGAAGGTTGCTTGCCAAGCAACCTAGCCTACAGTGTGTGGAGAAAAATAACATGCAGTTGCCAGGTCTGATAATATAAGCCATGTTGGGCTAGGTTGGATGAAATACCATGCAGTGTTGCCAAATCTGACTATTATAAGTATTTTGGGCTCTTATTTCTGTAAAGTTGCTCAGGTTAGGCTAGTGAAGCCTATTCAGCTTAAAGTAAAAATGTTCAATGTTCATAAAATAGGCTATGCTCAGGTTTAGGCTAGTGAAGCCTATTCAGCCTAAAGTAAAACATGTTTAATCTTCGTTGCTAATAAAGCACTTTAAACTTTAAGTATATGACTTAATGGTTTCTTGACTACCTTCTCTTTACTGACCACCAAGTGACCCAATACAAGAGCCAGGTTCAAATCATTCATACATTGCTTTATTTCATACAAAATTAACTTATTCATATTTTAGAAACAATTGGCCAGTTCAAACTGCAAAACAATATAGGTTATACCATGTTGTGTGTTATAGTTACTAGAAAGGCTTCGCGCCCTGTGGGCGCTCAGGCAGGACTGCTCTATATTTGATCATCATAAGGGGTTTAGGGGCGCTCAGGCAGGACTGCTCTATATTTGATCAACATAAGGGGTTTAGGGGCGCTCAGGCAGGACTGCTCTATATTTGATCAACATAAGGGTTTAGGTTTTAATTCAGATTAAAATGTTTTCAATACCTTATTGTCAATATCTATCATGAACAAAAAGGCACACTTGGTCGGACACCAATAACTCAGGAAACAGGAACAATTGTGTAAGGTGTCCAGTGTAGTCTGGGCTGACAGTCAATACTTTTGTACTTTTACTGACGTAGCCTATATGTTGAATTGAGGACTTTTGAGTGGTGTGGGGGTGGGGGGGGGGGCTGTAGGCAAATTTGCGAGGTTGTTGTATCTAGACTGATTGATTGTTTGAAGAGTTTAGCACTGTTTGCAATAGAAGACGCAGTTACAATACACAACATTGGCACACACACACAGTCCCATTTCGCGAGCCACCCGTGGGTCGAGACCCACACAGTATTTGGGAAACAATGCTTAAAACATCATACTCACGCAGCTTTATAGACGCTGTCTGTATCTGTGCTCTCTCTATCTCCGAGGCATGAACGCACACTCACTCATTCACTCACTCACACACGCGACGCAAGCGAAAAGCGGTTGTCCGTGGTGTAACCTACTTATTATAACTCTATGGGTGTAACATGTTGAAAATTTAAAAATATCCGTGCCGTGTGGCAAGCGACGTCGCAAATGCATCATCCCAATGAGCAAACCTCCTTTGTTACAGAGGTTGAGTAGGTATCGGCGTTATGTCGCTGTACTGTCTGGGTATATAGGTGAAGTGAATGAATAGGCTATCAGCCTCTCACCAAATCTGTCATGTGTGCGCACTATATCCCATGCAGGGACTCATGGGTTACGCGAGGCTACAGCAAGAGTGGACACTGTCTATTGACAAACTATTGGTCCCGTTTGAGCTACTCTGTTCTGTTGTGCTGGTCTCACTCTGCTCATTGATACTTTTACTTCAGTCTAAAATGTCCACCACTGATTTCACACGTTACGTGTTCACTTTCAACATCAAGGCAAATGAAATGGCAGATTTTAATCTATGCATAAGGATAACACTTGTCGAGTTACGTTCTAGACTTGCATAGAAACACGACACATATTCGGTAACACTTCCCAACTTCAGGTCTCAAGTAAAAGTACAAAAGTATCGCTACCAACGTAGCATGCTTGTTATTAACGGACTACACAAACACAAGTGTTTCTCGTCAAACATTGCTGTTTTTAGGTGATTCACACATCCAGCATAGAGGTTAATGTAGTACTTGGATCCATTCCACGCGCAATGTAAGTAGTGGGAGAGGGGTAGCCTATATTCCAGCTCACTGTCTCCCTCCCTCCCTCTCCTTCTCCCTCTCTCTCGGAGGAAGGGGGGGGGGCAGTCTCGCTGCGTCGCTGCTTGAGGCTTGAAGCAAACTGTAACCTGATACTTTCGTGACGAAAATTGCATCGGAGAACTTCCGGGAAAGATATGCTCAGTAAACTTACACATTACTTTTGTACAAAGTGTACATCGTGCAAATACCATAGCTTCAGGAGAAGCAGCTAAGAACATTCGGGTAAAAATGCGCGATTTTTGTGCAAAAGGTGGAGTCTTTAGAAGCAGTGTAAATGTGATTCTATCGCGGAATTGCCTGTGTGTCTCGTCAAACATCGCTGTTTTTAGGTGATTCACACATCCAGCATAGAGGTTAATGTAGTACTTGGATCCATTCCACGCGCAATGTAAGTAGTGGGAGAGGGGTAGCCTATATTCCAGCTCACTGTCTCCCTCCCTCCCTCTCCCTCTCCCTCTCTCTCGGAGGAAGGGGGGGGGGGGGGGGGGGGCAGTCTCGCTGCGTCGCTGCTTGAGGCTTGAAGCAAACTGTAACCTGATACTTTCGTGACGAAAATTGCGTCGGAGAACTTCCGGGAAAGATATGCTCAGTAAACTTACACATTACTTTTGTACAAAGTGTACATCGTGCAAATACCATAGCTTCAGGAGAAGCAGCTAAGAACATTCGGGTAAAAATGCGCGATTTTTGTGCAAAAGGTGGAGTCTTTAGAAGCAGTGTAAATGTGATTCTATCGCGGAATTGCCTAAAAATAATCGAAAAATAATCGCTGTGAATTAGTAGTAGGGATAACTATTCTATGCATTTCATGGGTTTGGGACTGCATTTTTTCGCCGGCCGGCGGCTGTGCCACGCGCACGGAACGCACGCACCGCATGCCAGGAAGAGGTGTTCCTTATTTCAATTTCTGAAAGGTGGCAACCCTACACACCACACACACACACACCCCACACACACACACACACACACACACACACACACACACACACACACACACACACACACACACACACTCCTGAGGTTCCTCCAGAGTTTTTACCAGCAGTCTGGTAAAAACTCAGGCACAACAAACACATGGGGCCTCATTCATCAATCTGGTCGTAAATAGGGTGTATTTTTTTCCTTAAATTTCATCTTAAATTTCAGTAAGTCCAAACGTCAGTCAAATTCATCAAGCAGTGTGTATATCCCATTTTGTGCTTATCCACAGGTGTATGTCAAGATGAATTTGGACGTAAATTTAAGTGCAAAAACAAGGGTAAAAACGAGAGAGCAGCTTCCATAGTACTTATGGCAGGACCATATATGGTAGAGAGAGCATGACTAAGCACTTTCTGCTCTGGGAACCCATTCACACTATAGGCTACTAGAAATTAATCACAACTTAAACTTGGCTATGCTGTTGAACTTAATTGTGTCTTGTCAAAAAAAAAAAAAAAAAGAGAAAAAAAAAGAATATGCTGCCTATTTTTTCTTCTCTATAGATCGGCACATTTACAAGGCTACGATTAGTCCTCAATCACAAAATAATAAACATGGGATGGATATTATAATCCTTTTCTACTGAACATTGCCAAAAAGATAATGTTGAAGGAATATACAGTATGAGCTGTGACACAGCTGCTTTCCGATATGGACCAGACCAGGTCGTGAGCTTTATTGATTATTTATCCTATAATACTGAGGGGAAATTCTTTTTTTTTTTATTAATATTTCAACACTGTCCTGTAAAGCCACATGTATTCTTATCAGACCGAAGGTAAGAGTTATTTTGCTTTTGTGTGTAGCGTTATGTGTTGATGTGATCAATAGGCCTACAGTAGCCTAATCTATTATAAATTAAAGCCTAATCAGTGGAGGGTTGCGACGCCCCCCACCTTCTCGCCAGCAGAGGAACTTGAACTTGGACTTGCTGCATGTAAAAACTTCAACTTGTCTCGTCAAAAAACAAAGGAAAAAAAGGGGGAAAAAAAGCATATCGGCATCACATTGACAACATAGGATATGAATTAAAACTGTTCTGATCCCCAGATTACAAAATGGATGCTGAACGTAATGCTCTAATGTAGACTATAATAGAATAAAGTGGTTTACAAGGTTCAATCCATCACGGAATAATACACAAAACAATTATGTGGAAATATCCACAAAGTGAAACACTGCTATTCTTCATCAGAGGTAAGAATATAGGCTAGTGGCAAATACAGTAGGCCTAGGTAGTGCAGTGGGTCTCAACCAGTGGTCCAGGGACCACAGTGCTGTGCTGGGGGTTACAAGTGGTCTGGTGGTCTCCTGCTAAATGAAGGAGAGTTGGTAACCAAACAGACCCTTGGGCCTTTATAGATCCTTAACTCTTTAAAATGAAGCCAAATGGACGAGTGCGGGCAGTCATCATGCGGTGCATGAGTGGTCCCCCATCGGCGGGTCCATTTGGTTACAAACTCAGTGACAGCTAATCCACGACTGAATATGTAATTGTTTGACAATTGACATATTCTTTTATTTTGTAAATACATGTGTTGGCACATGTTGGGCAGAATGGACTAATAGATATTTTGGCACAATTTAAAATTGATTTTGCATGAAGAAAAAAGCATTCTAAATATGCACCGTGGGCTGATGGCTTATTTCCAGACCGAAAAAAGCATCCTAAATATAAGCAAAGATTTACACCATGGTCGGAGGTGGTGTATTTTCCATCGTATTTCCAGCACAAATCCAAGACCAAAAAACATTGATGAATTTGACCCCGAACTTGAGAATCGTCCTAAATGCCGGTAAGAACAAAATATGATCGTATTTTTGGTCTTAAGTGCTTGATGAATGAGGCCCATGGTGTTTTGGCCACCCACTGTATCCCTGAGGAGGCGGAGGCATTTTAGCTTCCTGTCCACAGTGTCTCTCGAGCCCTCCCGTAGAAGTGGAATGAAATGTCTATTCATGGCACAGCATCGGCATGGCTCTACAGTATTTTCAACTGTATCCTGCAACAACAGCATTGTTCTGTTTTCGCCTTTTCAGATTTCTTTTTCTTTCTCAATGGCAACGGGGTTCTAAGGATGGTGTTGTTGGTTTTAGTGACACCATGGCCTTTCCGCTAGTGCCAACCGTAGGCCAAAATGTCTATTTGCAACACAAGATATCTCAAAACTGAATGTTCAGTAACAGGAGTCTCCCTGTCTCTCCAGCTCTTTAATAAAGAGATTGTGCATTTTCAGGTGGTTTGCCAATTATCAGCCTCAATTTTATTGTGTTCCAGCTTCAGTTTTGTAAACAACTGCCGATATTCCCCTATATACTGTAGGCATTAGGGGAGTAACGATATAGTAACTTAATCGAAAAATCGATTTTAATTTGCAATGATCTACTATATCGATATGCAAAAGCATATATCGTACCGTTTTGGCTTTGTTTCGTGTCGGTATCGTTTTACAATGCAGATAATCGCTATCGAATCGTTTTGCAGTGCAAATAATTGATTGTATGTAAACTAAGTATTTGTGCCCTGTATTTAGACATTTTAAGAGGAAAATTAAAAAGAAGGGTTTAACTCACCCACCGCTATTTTTAAGACCCTTCTAATGGTCCACACCGCCAGGATTTTGCCTACCTTTAACGTGGGCGCGCGCGCAAATCCATTGCGCGATGGTTCACCGATTGCATTCACAATACGATCCAGGCACGGTAACCAACAAAACACTACAGCCTTCCATTGCTCAAAGCGAAACCGACGGAGCGCCACGCTGGTGTTGCATAACATTGAACCGGATGACATTTCGGCAGACAGGATACAGGCATCGTTGCCCCGCCCCCCCATTTCCGGTCTGGAACATCCAGATCCGTTTTTTGTGAATAGCGCCCTTCCATAGAGCGCTATGGACGGCGAATCGGCGATCATACTTTTTTGTTTTATAGTTATTAAAGCTAATTGATAACTCGTCATATTCGTCATAAGCAGAGTGGACCCATAAATATAGCTCGTCAAGCTCGTCATAAGCAGGGGATATTAATAACTTTAACTCTTGGTCTATCGATAAATGTGTGTAAGCTCTGTGTTCATGTCAAGGTGTGGGTTTGTCCATGTGTTGAAATATAACGTCCATGTATTTGCAAGAGAATCACATACATTTTCCCTTAAATATGCACTATTGACATGTTTCACACAGATTTAATTTCTTTCTGCTAAATAGTTACTATATCGATTTTAAATCATTGAATCAAATCGTATCGTATCTCCATGAATTAACCAATATTGTCCATATACAGTATGTATCGTGATGCATATCGTGTCGTTGTTAAAATGTATCGTTACACCCCTAGTAGGCATATATGGAGATTTGGTTGTCCACCAGCGCCGATCCAACCGATATGCCCATGGACATAAATTGATAGACCTAGTGAGATTGTGGAGCTCCGACGATTGGTAGGTTGGTTCAAACAACTTTGGTTCTGTTGAGTTGTAAGGAGCAGCACAGCCTCCACGTCCTGAATTCTAATCAACTCAATGCACCCTTCATTGTACTGCAACTTCATTGCATTCTTCACTCTCGTAGGCCTGTGGATACTGATGGCTGTGTTCTTTTCTCCCTGTGCTGTCCAAGGGTCTGCGAGCAGCGGACAACGACCCCACGGCCCCTCCCTACGACTCCCTGCTGGTGTTCGACTACGAGGGCGGCGGCTCCACCGCCGGCTCCGTCAGCTCCCTCAACTCCTCCAGCACAGGAGACCAGGACTATGACTACCTCAACGACTGGGGCCCCCGCTTCAAAAAGCTGGCGGACATGTATGGAGGAGGGGACGAAGATTAAACTCTGTGCAATTACACACATGTGCTCCCACGTACACATGCGTACACGACGTGCAGACACAAATACACACACCTCTATCCCGTCAGCTGGCCTGCCATGCTCTGTCCCCCAACACATCAGAGCTGAACGCTGTTCCTGAACACACACTGACAAACGAACTGACCAACCGACCAATCAAATTATCTGCCACAGTGGACCGTGCCGAGAGGCAGTTCTGGGAGCCATTTCTTAGCGTCCTCTCCAGCTCTAAAACTGAAAGACTGAAAATGGAGCTCTGGACTGCAGTATTATGTGCTTTTTCAGTCTTATTATATATGTTTTATGCGAGTCAGTTGTTTGTCTGATGTAATGTTTATCGGAGTTTGAGTTGAGCTTCTGCTTTCCACACTCCCCTTAAGATGTGAGCAAGTTACTGTTGATGAGGGTTCACAACTCTTTCTTCACCAAAAGCCCTTTTCTTCTCGCTGTGCAGATACGTATACGTTATAGGCTCCGCTGCTTGCTTTGTCTGAGGAGAAGAAAAGACGGAAACCATTAAGAAATTTTAAGTCCTTCCTGCGTGGAAGGCCTTAGCTCATTCTTTCTTGAACTTGAATTACTTGGAACAGAAGCACTGTTGTTAAAGAAGTGCCTTCAGTGGTGCGTATCTTGCAGACTCCTGCTAACTCAGGATTGGTTGCCATTATCTTGGGCTTACCTGCCCACCGTGTCCCCTGACCCTTAAACCTGGACCTTCATTTGTGTTTTCCCGCAGAGCCGTGGTAGCCATGGGACACGTTAGCGCTGCTTTTTAGGCATCACTGACATATGAGGGTGTTCTGTTTAGAAATACTGTACATAAGCCAGCAATGGCTCATTGTAAGTTACAGACAAATCATTTATTTTTGGAGTCTGGCACATCTGAGCTCCTAGATCATAGCCAAACTTGAATGTGATCAAATCACAAGAATGGAACAACATTGGAAAAGAACATAATAGTAAGTGTCTTTGTCAATAGTGGCTTTGATAGCAGTTGCGTTCATTTTGAGCTCTCATTACTTTTGCACCTACTGTAACGCTTGTGTCGCCGACATATGAGGGTTATTTAAGTTCGGATGGTGTTTCGCATGTTTATCCACACACCCAAAGGTTATCAACATGATACCAGTTTGGGGGTAACATTGATATTTATTAAATATTAAATGACATCACTTCTTCTAGGGTTACATATTACTGAATTGTGCGCGCCATTATCATTTCATGGGTTACACACTGAATTGTGTGAGCCATAATCGTTTAATCGTGTTTGCGTTTATGTGTAGTTTTCTTTTCTTTTTTCTTTTTCTTTTTCTTATTCAGTGAGTTATTATGACAAACTTTTGATGTACAATCTCTGTTGCCAGTCCCTGTCACAGTAAAGACGAGAGCTGAGCCTCAGCCAGGGATTTGGCAACACTCACAATCTGTCTCCTTTCAGACTACTCTTCATTCATCTGAAAAATGTTTGGCAGTACAGAGAAGTAGCGTGAGGAACACCCGCTGAAAGAACTACAAAACTTCATGGAAAAAGACTGTGAGATCTGCTCTTTGAGGATCTGCACAGAGCTATGAATAACATATGGCTTTGCTGATGCCGCTCATCGCGGAAGACAATTTGTTGTCTTTAAATGACAAAAAAGGAATCACTTTATCCAAGAGGCTTCTTAATCACATTTCATTCTACTGGAATTCATATTTTAAAACATTTTCAGTCTTGAGTGTTAAATTATTTAAATATGCAAAACGTTTCACAGGGGATATTAGGAGATTCCGATGAATAATGATCGCTTATGTGCCCATTGAACTGCTCTTAAATGTTAGCTCGCTGCGTTGCAACGAGTGTTTTTATTGTGCAGAGAGAATGTGATTTCTACTGACAGCTCCTCAACGCTGGCTGCTGGGAGTGCCTCCGCTTGTGGGCTGGATAGGAAATGGTCAGGGTTGTGTGTTTAATCCCCCTTCCAGATCCTCTCTATTAATTAAGGGGTTGAGGAATCCCCGGAAGTAATCTCCTTGACGAAGTGAGCCGCCACAAAGTCCTTGATGAGAGCTGATGAGAAGGAATTCTCCATGAAAGCGCTCTGCTTTTCCCTAACTGCCTTTCAGCTATATACCTACCTATAGTCACGCTCAGAAGGTCTGACAAGATCATGTCGACACACTTTGCCAGAGGCGGAAAAGTTTATTCAGCATACGATCCCATTTATTTTTTATCACGATTCGTATCGATACAGTATACAATGATTCAATATATAAAAATCACAACGAATTGTAACATATGGAAGAATCGTGATCTCATCGAATAATTGCAGAAGAATCTTAGCCGAATCCCTGTTGATTCCCACCCCTGCCCGTCACGTTGTCCTGAGGTGAAAGGAAAACAGAGTGGGATCCGCGATATCAGCGTAGACAAGTGAAGGAAGACGCATAATTGTGAATGTTAACAGGACGGGACAGTTCTATCATATAGATTCACAGACTAATGTCTGTAACTTGTGAGGCAGAAACTGACGGTGAGGTTTTGTCCTTTCTAGTACACGCCTCACAGCACGGAGCAGTTGCAGACACGGTTAACAGAGTGGATTCCACTGCTTAAGGTCTTATATTTTGTCACGGGTCTTCACTTCAACACAGCTTTGTAGAATCTCTTAAAAAAAAAACACAGCTTCACATTGTGATATTTTTGCCAAAATGATTGTTGTGTAGGCCATGTTTTCTTTTGTGTTTCTATATGATTTATATGCTTTCTCCCCCCCCCCCCCCCACCCTAGATTGTGTTGTCTTCAATCAATACTCAGCAAGTTCACCACTGAAAGCCATTATTAGGAACTATAAGATTTCTATATCGTCGCTGTCGGGTGAAAACCTTGTATGTCCAAAACCGTTCGTTTTGCATTTATCATTTTAAAAATGATTTAAACTAGTACTTTGTGAGACGGCCTTGTATGATGAAGCAGGGCTTTACTTTGCGAAAGAACGTACACATTTGAAACTTGGAGATGCAAGGTTTCCACCCGACAACGACGATATAGTCTTGTGTGTGTGGGTGTGCCGCTGTTCAAGGTTGTCTACACTATGGAGTAAAAAAAACTATGTTGCTGTCCCATGTGAAACCAACATTTACAGTTTTATCCCACCACATTCACCCTTCTAGGCCTTACTGTATGTGAGCGTTCTATGAGCCCCCTGCTGCCACAGATGCACTGTTGCTTCATAAATGCTTTATGGTCCCCATATACTTAGACGTCAGACCTGAAAGGGGGTCTAGCAGTAAAGTAGATTTGCAGATTTGAGGCAATTAATGACCTGTCGCATATCGCTCTTGTTAATACTTTTCATTCGTTAAATATTTATACACAGTAACTCTCTGACAGACAAACATTCAACTTGACGTTCCTATTTGTGTCAATGTCATAATAGATGAAGAGTTTTTCAAGGTTGGTGAAAAGAGCAGATATACAGTATAAAGCTCAATGCATCGCATACTGTAATGTGAGTTTGTAGATCGGCTATTTTCACTAGTTTTGCAAGACACTATTATGAATATATGACTATAAAATAAGTAAATAGACTAAAAGATTACATGTTTTCTGCCCGACAGCGACGATACACAGGATGACATCGTGTCATTGTGATAGTGAATGTTATGATTGATTATACGCCATAAGGAGCAGCAAAGCATTGGTGGACTCAATTAACCACTGTTCTTAGTAAAACGGAACTGTTCTTTGACCACTTTGTCCCATCTACACCAAATCTCATGCCGGGGTTCAAGTGGTTAAACCCCCCCTCCTCCCATAGAAATGCATCTGGGGATGCAAAAGAAAGTGAAGGATGATTTATCACTTCTTGCTCTGTAGGGTCAACTTGTCGTTACGACGTCCGAGTTACGACATCTGAGTTACGCTCTTTAGTTCAGCGAGCGTGCTTCATAAACAACGGATTGGTGCAGGAACGTGCGGTACACGGTACAAGCGTTACTTCCACTTTCTTCTTGTTCTTATTATCTCTTGAGTATACCGAAAGAGAATTCCAAATCAGCTAGGTTGGTTTGGGCAATAAATGATGGAATGTTTAATAATATGAATATTCCTCATTTAAAAATGGAAGTCTATGGGACTCACTCTCTCTCTATGGCTCTGGTGTTAGCCTAACTGACAATTACTCTCACTACAGACAGTGGAGATACACATGAAGCGCTCAAGCAGCAGACTCTTTAGAAACGGGTTCTGCAATGGCCAGGACCACTACTGTAAAATCCTGCGTGTCAATAGAACTGTGTGTGTAATGTATACAAATATTAAATTGGCACTCAGGCTTTTACTGTGTAAGAAAGGCAGCAGGGTCAAATTCGAGGTGCCCCGATATTGCTCAAGTTTGAGTGTACATAATGTAGTAATTGCTTGAAACTAAACTCATTGAGTTGGCAAAATACAACTGTACAATTTGAGCTTTTTTGCATGTGTCTTTTTTATAATGGACAGAAGAGTTCTATAACAGTAACCATACAATGTTTTAAAAAATGTGTTGCAGCCCGCATGACCGAGGCTGCAGCCAGAATGAATTATGGTGTACCATACTCACATAGATTCAAGTGGAGAAAGAAAGGAAAAAAAATAAGAATTGCACAGTTATCAAGTCAAAAGACTTTTTTGTAAAACTGTCAACAGCACAAATATTTTGTATTGTTCTTTGTACCATTTTGTAAGAAAAGTGAAGGAAAATGTAAATAAAAAGGGGGGGAAAGAGTCTGTTTTAAGCGTGTTTCTAGTGCCACTGCGATCTTGGTTTCCAAATACGTTAACGTACATATTATGCAGCCTTGCAGATCAAACTTGTAATATAGAAGCTCAGCTGACGGTTGTCCGTCAGTGCCCTGTGTTATGAATAAAGTTTCCCCTCCTTCTGAAACCGCTGCCTCCTGGCTCCTCAATCTGTCAGTGCTTTCTGCATGGGAAGGTTTTGGTCACAAGTATTGTAGTCATAACCTGACTGCGCCAGATGGTGGCAGTAGTGCATACCGCCCTACTTTACCATCTGAGATTGCTCGGGGAGAGTTGATAACACTTGTAAAGTCCCGGGCCGGACGAATCAGCGGCAGCTACGGGCGGGCTCTATTGAGTCTGATTGCAGACCACGTGGAAACCCAGGAGGCGGATTCTGGGTGTAACGTCATGCAGACAGGCCAATATGAGTGGTTGGAGTTGGCACTCCCAGAATGTGATAGAGAGACGGCCCCATCCAATCACCTGCTAAAGAATTTGAAAAAATGGCCCGCCCCTTACATCGGGTCTGCTTGAGCAATCCCAGATGGTAAGCAGAGCGGTATGCAGCCAGGCATACGCACTGCTGCCACCATCTGGCGCAGTCAGGTTATTGTAGTCATGTGTTGTCTGGGAATCAATATGTATAATATGGTTGCACAGACGGATAATTGTGCATTACATTCACCCATATTCACACAAACATTCATACACCGATGGCGGAGGAGACCATGCAAGGCACCAACCTGCTGATCGGGAGCAATTAGGGGTTCAGTGTCTTGCTCAAGGACACTTCGACATTAACTCTGGAGCTCGGGATTGTACTGGGAACCTTTCGGTTGCCAAGCAGCCACTCTACCTCCTGAGCCACTGTCACCCCCAAGGACCCCTTGAGAGTGTACAAATGGAACCAAATAGGTCCATTTGGTTCCATTTGCACACTGTGTTTTTATTTTTATTAGTGACCAAGCTCCAAGGGGCTTGTAAGCCACTATTGAGATTGTACTTTCTCTTCTTCCGCCACTTTTCGCAACGGTGCAAGCGCTTTTTACGAAACTTGGCGCTGCAGGAAGCCTTTGAAGGTGCAAACTTTGAACAGGTATACAGTAGCTCATGCTCTGTTTGACCCAAAGCCATGAAACCTGTATACACATAAGCGTCTCCTCATGCCAAACAACTTTGAGACTCTGACTTTTGACATCTGACCTTTAGATCTCCCACCATCGTCTTTGTCAAGTAAGCTCCGCCCTTAGATTTTCCGCCATTTTGAGCAGTTTGTAAAACGCTTAAACCCATTTTTATCCAAGGATTTTTGTGTGTTCACGTTTCTTTTCTTTTTTTTCTTTTTTTTTGTATGATACTAGAATTTCGCGGCCCTTCGGGCCGCTCAAATCTAGAGTTCGGGCCGCTGCGCGGCCCTCACAGCCACGCTGCGGCGGTGTTGTGTGTAACATGGTCAAGTCTGTAAAGAATATATATTATTTGCTGTAGGATATTATTTGCTGTAGGCAAGTTTATTTGAGGATGTAATGGGTAACATGAAATAAGAGTATAATAGAGTATTGTGTAAAAATAGGCAAAGTTACAGGAGCTGAAGGTAGCATGTAGTTATACGAAAAGGTAAGAGTATTTGTGTAGCATCATCTATGAATATTGAGAAATAACAGGTCTGCAACAGGATTAGGTCTATTAGGAAGAAGCACCTAAAGTTCACTGAAGTTCCAACACTGTCAGGTAGCACATATTTGTTCAAAACAATGTTTTTTTAGAATTAATATTTCAAGTTAAGAGACTTGACCATACAAAATGAATGCAATGATATTTATTACAAAGGTGTACAAGTGAATGGAATTAAACATTAACACACTGCCTGCCACTATGCACTTACGTACGCTTTATTTTGAAGAAGAGTCCCGGAAGCTTTGTGCGTTTGCACATGTGTAATCTGACGATTGTAGGAAGGAGGTCTGTTTGTTTACACACACACACACACACACAGTTATTACAGCCCTTTGTTTTGTATTAAATATAGAATATAATATTCAGCTTTCACACATTTTACTACTTTTACTCCCCAAACGGGGGTCTGGAGGTCCTCCCACCAAAAACCTTTTGTAGATCTGTGTTCTGATGAATGTTTCTTTTTTTTTTTTTTTGATTATGCTTGCTTGACTCACATTGGAAAAGGGTGGGTACAATATCAGCAAATAAAATGCAAAAGGTAGGTGTACAGAATGTGATTTGATAAATGAAGACCCATCTGTGCTAATATTCACTACTTACTGCCAGTGAATTTATCTGTGAGATTCAGTGGCGAAATTAGACCTTATTCCCCATGGGTTTTCAGATCAGGGGGGCCCTGATCAAAGGGGCCCGGGTCGGGGGGGGGGGGTGGGGGGGGGGGGGGGGGGGGTCACGCACGCACGCGCGCGAAGCGGGGGGGGGGGGGGGGGGGGGGTCACGCACGCGCGCGAAGCGGTTTTTCGCGGATTTGATCGCGTTTTATTCGGGTTTCCGCGGTTTACCTCTTTGCAAGCTGTATACCATTTGAAAGCTAAGATTCTTGTGATTCTGAATCCGCAAACCATTTGATTTTAGCACCAAAACTCACGCCGCAAACAACGCAGAAGTCCGACATAAACAATAAAGCCACTTAGCCACAACAGTGTACATTAGCCAGCAGGCAGCATAGCATTAGCATCCATTCCATCATCATTACTCTAACTCTAATATAATATAGCCACGAGTCACGACTCACCAAGTGTTGAGTTAGGATGAGAGGAGCAGAGGACGATGTTTAATATAGCCTACATGGTCTTCAAGGTCTTGTCTTGGTGTTATTCCTTTATGCCTGTAGTGTGTTGTTCATTTCACCATGAGTCCATAATACGCACGGAAGACAGAGAGGTAAAGGGACTTCCTATGAAAGCCATTTCCTCTCTGCACAGAAGCGCATTTCAAAACAAAAGCCTTTATTTTATTTTTTTCATATACAATCGATCATTCAACATGTTTATTTTGAAATTGTCCTGGAAATATAAGTAGCCATAGCCCCTACTACGCGTTTGTGTTGATGATAGCCAGCTTGCAGCGCAGGGGAGGAAAAAAAAAAAAAAAAGCACCCCGGCAGGCCAAAAAGGTGGGGGGGATGAGATCACGGTTTTATCAAAGTGGAGGTGTCGCGTCGTACTCACAATGAATGGTGGTGACGCGCTGAATAACTGTGGTGAATAGCCAAATGAAAAACCTGCTAGTCTACACTTTACCCCGGATGTTTATGATTGGCGCCGTGCTGGCGCTTCCTCAAGTCAATAATGCTAAAATAAAAGCATTTGTACTGTTGTGAGGGGGCCCACCGCCCACAGATTAGGAAAGTAGGGCCCTGGGACCCCTAATATATTGGAAATGACAAAATACATATAATATCCTAGTATGAATTTATGTAGATATGGGCCCATTCTTTTATTTAGGCCTATTAAAAACAATTCTTATTTTCGACACTAGGGGGGGCCCTTGGGTTATTAAAACCCAAAAACCCGTCCAATCTACGCTTGTGGTGAGATTCCATGCACTGCCCACACCCCTGTAATGTCCTGTGTTCTGGTGATTTTTTGGAGTCTGATACAAACACTGGGTGTACAGGACTGTTGGCTAGCCTGTACACAAAGCAGGGGCAAAGAGGCTAAAGGCCCATTCCCACTGGGGCAGATAACATTATAAAAATCTCTTTCTCCAGATATTTTTCCATTCAAAGTGGATGGTAGTTACAGATAAAAAAAAAATATATTTGCCACAGATAAAAGTATCTGTGGCAAATATCTGTGGTACACATTGTTTTTATCTGTATCTACCATCCACTTTGAATGGAAAAATATCTGGAGAAAGAGATTTTTTTGTAATGTTATCTGGCCCAGTGGGAATGGGCCTTTAGAGCTGTATTATTCACTTTTGTTCCCTTTAAGTGTATTTTGGCATTGGTAATACTTTTGTGCTTTTACTCAAGTAACACACTCAAACACACACATTTTACTTGTAACAGAGTACTTTTACCTAAGTAGACACATTTCAGTACTTTCCCACTCGCAGCATTAACGGACGCTGCCGTTGTTGTTATACAGCGATTCGTGACCTATAGAAAACGGTGTCTGCGATGTTTTAAATAATGTTTCTGTCGTTTCTACACAGATGTTGTTTGTTTTCGGTAATTTCTTCTACACACGTTGTTGTTCATAGCGTAAGAGGATAGGATCGAGTGCAGTAGGCCATGGGAGTGAGAGTACTTTTACCAGGGAGAGTACTTTTACCTATTAAGTAAAAACATTGTGCCGTTTTGGTTTTAGAGAGCAGATAGTGGGACAGTGGGGACATGCACACAGAGACTACTTTTGTGCTTTTACTCAAGTAACACACTCAAACACACACATTTTACTTGTAACAGAGTACTTTTACCTAAGTAGAGACATTTCAGTACTTTTCCACTCGCAGCATGAACGGACGCTGCCGTTGGTGTTATACAGCGAATCGTGACCTATAGAAAACGGTGTCTGCGATGTTTAAAATAATGTTTTTGTCGTTTCTACACAGATGTTGTTTGTTTTAGGTAATTTCTTCTACACACGTTGTTGTTCATAGCGTAAGAGGATAGGATCGAGTACAGTAGGCCATGGGAGGGTTTACCTAAGTAAAAACTTTACTTGTAACAGAGTACTTTTACCTAAGTAGACACATTTCAGTACTTTTCCACTCGCAGCATGAACGGACGCTGCCGTTGGTGTTATACAGCGAATCGTGACCTATAGAAAACGGTGTCTGCGATGTTTAAAATAATGTTTTTGTCGTTTCTACACAGATGTTGTTTGTTTTAGGTAATTTCTTCTACACACGTTGTTGTTCATAGCGTAAGAGGATAGGATCGAGTACAGTAGGCCATGGGAGGGTTTACCTAAGTAAAAACATTGTGCCGTTGTAGTTAGAGAGCAGATAGTGGGACAGTGGGGCCATGCACACTGAGACAGCAGCAGCGCGTGTACTTTTTTACAGAAAGAAATTGGCAGTAGGGGCCTACCTTTTTGTGCTGTAGTTGGGCTCATGGTCGTCATTGTCACTGGTGAAGAAAAAGAGTGTTGATGATGCTCTTCTTGTAGCCGCGACTGTACTGTAACTTTCCGTTTGTGCGGTGGAAGTGTAGAGCGATGTGTTCACACCCCCGGCCCTCCCCCTAATAGCCCAAGGAAGATCCCCTGCAGTACACAGCTCAGGGTTGTGCTCCCGGCTCTACAGCACAACAGCAGCTAAACAATTGACTTAAGTGAGGGACTTTGCGAGAGAAAAACAACTGCTTAACAATGTCAAACTGTCATAAATCTAACAGCTGAAAACTTCCTATTTGGATCTTCTCTAAAAAAGTATTTTTTTTTTTTTTGCAAAGGATTAGCCTATAACTTATTGTCCTTCAGAACAGTATGGTTACAGGGGCTTCTCTCTTATTTGAATGATGCCTAAGCAGAACAGTATGGTTACAGGGGCTTCTCTCTTATTTGAATGATGCCTAAGCTTGAATTGTCTATTGCTTGCTGGATATTAAGTGTTACTGTACTGATCCCATAGCCTTGCACTGATCCCATAGCCTGGGAGTGCGGAAGGTTTATTCTATTGGCTGGCCCCATGCTGCCACCATGGCGAATCAGCGGACGGCATAGAGTTAGGGGCGGTATTCCTTACGTCCTAGACGACTACCTATGAATTGAAGTCGATGTAAAGGGGGCGTGGAAGTGGGATGCGGCTTTTGAAGGAATGTATATATAAGATGGCTTGTGTTGGAACATGTTTGAGGTATAAGATTCTTGTCTGTACAAAAACTGAAAAGCAATCAAAATAATCAATAAAAAAAAAGAAGAGAATTGACAGTCACAGACGGTTTGAGGAACAGCCCAGGAAACAGCAGGTATAGAAGGGATCAATTAGTGCTGACCTGACAGTCCAGAGTGAGATGAGATGACCTCCAGGTGTGTTTCATCACTACAGGTCAATGAACCAGCCGCCAGACTTCATCTCCTCCTCATCGATTGGCTGACAGAGTCTGTCAATGTGCGGTCAGACAACATAACCCCTGCTGTGAGAACACTGTCAGGGACCATACGCTGCATGTGCTAACATGAATGCACACATACAATAAATGCACACATGTTGCTCTTCTTGTCGCTCTCTCTCTCTCTCTCTCTCTCTCTCTCTCTCACACACACACACACACACACACACACACACACACACACACACACACACACACACACACACACACACACACACACACACACACACACACACACACACACACACACGCATGACATCTACAGTCCTTTCCTATCTGAAACACCTACAGTACAGTATATGAAATCAATACAACCCCCTAGAACAGTCTGATCCAATCTTCCCACCTTCTGTAAATGTGTTGCTGAAGTTTGGAGTTGCCCAGGTTAGGCCTTGTCCTCGAGAACAGAAAAACAACTATACCGGTTGCCTGATTGGAAGAGTTCTTACGTTATCAGCACTGTGCACCCTGCAGCATTTTGACCCTTTATGGATTATACATGTGGGAGGTTTTCAATCTGTATCGATCCCAAAAAAGCAACTTTATTTCCCCCTAATGCCAATAAAAACTATTTTGCAGTTCATCAATGCGGAGTGCAAGAGGTCATCCTCTCAATAATTCCAAAGGGAGGTATTTAACCAATGAGAAAGGTCATAAAGATTCTACATGTTCCATATCTATCTATTGCTACACCTTATCTGCTGCTATTTTTAATCATACTATACTGTATGCTACTACTATTTCACTGCCTCATACCACTTCCATAATTGAATCTGCCTTTGCACCCTGTATGCAAATTTTTTCTCTAATAGTATCAAGAATATCTGGAATATCTAACCTGTTTTCCTTGTTTCCTTGTGCCTGCCATGCAATGGGGCTTTTAAGCTGTGACATAATTTTGTAGTCAGACCGCAGATTTATTATCAATAAAAAAGAAAGATTTATTATCAATATCTGTCCCTCGCTATTTCAACAGTTCTGAGACAAAAAATGACGACTAAAGTATAATTCTACCACTTTCCTTTCAACAACAAAGAGAATGAATTAATTTCCACGCGTTCGTCTCGATGAGCTATACAACATGCTAAAAGACGGGCGCTTAAAACCTACTGATTTCCGAGTTATCGCACTTTGATAAATCTAGGATTAGATTTAGAATTAAAGAAAACATTTCTAAGACATTTTAAGTGTGCCTGCAGCTCGCTAAGTGTGTGCAACCTTGTGTAGCGGTAAGTGTTAGCATTAGCATTTTTAAATTAGCATTTGTTAGCATTAGCATTTTTTAGCATTAGCATTTGTCAAAAAAAAGTAGGGTTCCAGGGGTCGCACAGCAATGTGTCACACATCCACATGTTCGTCTCGACGAGCTATACAACATACCAAAAGATAGGCACTGTCGGAAATTTAAGACTTAAAATCTATGTTTTGATGCCTTACTATAGTTTTATGTAATTTTGGGGGGTTTGAAGACAATCTGAAAAAAAAGGATTAATTTCATATCCGCGCGTTCGTCTCGAAGAGCTATACAACATACTACAAGACGGGCGCTTAAAACCTATTGGTTTCCGAGTTATCGCACTTTGAAAAATGTAGGATTAGATTTAGAATTAAGGAGAACATTTTCAAAGACATTTTAAGTGTGCCTGCACCTCGCTAAGTGTGTGCAACCTTGTGTAGTGGTTTGTGTTAGCATTAGCAGTTGTTTGTTAGCATTAGCAGTTGTTAGCATTAGCATTTGTTAGCATTAGCATTTGTCAAAAAAAAGTAGGGTTCCAGGGGTCGCACAGCAATGTGTCACACATCCACACGTTCGTCTCGACGAGCTATACAACATACCAAAGGATAGGCAATGTCGGAAATTTTAAACTTAAAATCTATGTTTTGACGACATATTATAGTCATATGTAATTTTGGGGGTTTTGAAGGCAATCTGAAAAAAAATTGATTAATTTCATATCCACGCGTTCGTCTCGACGAGCTATACAACATACCAAAGGATAGACACTATCGGAAATGTAAGACTTAAAATCTATGTTTTGACGCCCTACTATAGTCTTATGTAATTTTGGGGGTTTTGATCACAATCTAAAAAGAAAATTGATTAATTTCATATCCACGCGTTCGTCTCGAAGAGCTATACAACATACTACAAGACGGGCGCTTAAAACCTATTGGTTTCCGAGTTATCGCACTTTGAAAAATTTAGGATTAGATTTAGAATTAAGGAGAACATTTCAACGACATTTTAAGTGTGCCTGCAGCTCGCTAAGTGTGTGCAACCTTGTGTAGCGGTTGGTGTTAGCATTAGCAGTTGTTAGCATTAGCATTTGTTAGCATTAGCATTTGTCGGAAAAAAGTAGGGTTCCAGGGGTCACACAGCAATGTGTCACACATCCACAAGTTCGTCTCGACGAGCTAAACAACATACCAAAGGATAGACACTATCGGAAATGTAAGACTTAAAATCTATGTTTTGACGCCTTACTATAGTCTTATGTAATTTTGGGGGTTTTGATCACAATCTAAAAAAAATTGATTAATTTCATATCCACGCGTTCGTCTCGAAGAGCTATACAACATACTACAAGACGGGCGCTTAAAACCTATTGGTTTCCGAGTTATCGCACTTTGAACAATTTAGGATTAGATTTAGAATTAAGGAGAACATTTCAAAGACATTTTAAGTGTGCCTGCAGCTCGCTAAGTGTGTGCAACCTTGTGTAGCGGTTGGTGTTAGCATTAGCAGTTGTTAGCATTAGCATTTGTTAGCATTAGCATTTGTCGGAAAAAAGTAGGGTTCCAGGGGTCGCACAGCAATGTGTCACACATCCACAAGTTCGTCTCGACGAGCTAAACAACATACCAAAGGATAGACACTATCGGAAATGTAAGACTTAAAATCTATGTTTTGACGCCTTACTATAGTCTTATGTAATTTTGGGGGTTTTGATCACAATCTAAAAAAATTGATTAATTTCATATCCACGCGTTCGTCTCGAAGAGCTATACAACATACTACAAGACGGGCGCTTAAAACCTATTGGTTTCCGAGTTATCGCACTTTGAAAAATTTAGGATTAGATTTAGAATTAAGGAGAACATTTCAAAGACATTTTAAGTGTGCCTGCAGCTCGCTAAGTGTGTGCAACCTTGTGTAGCGGTTGGTGTTAGCATTAGCAGTTGTTAGCATTAGCATTTGTTAGCATTAGCATTTGTCGGAAAAAAAGTAGGGTTCCAGGGGTCGCACAGCAATGTGTCACACATCCACAAGTTCGTCTCGACGAGCTAAACAACATACCAAAGGATAGACACTATCGGAAATGTAAGACTTAAAATCTATGTTTTGACGCCTTACTATAGTCTTATGTAATTTTGGGGGTTTTGATCACAATCTAAAAAAATTGATTAATTTCATATCCACGCGTTCGTCTCGACGAGCTATACAACATACCAAAGGATAGACACTATCGGAAATGTAAGACTTAAAATCTATGTTTTGACGCCCTACTATAGTCTTATGTAATTTTGGGGGTTTTGATCACAATCTAAAAAGAAAATTGATTAATTTCATATCCACGCGTTCGTCTCGAAGAGCTATACAACATACTACAAGACGGGCGCTTAAAACCTATTGGTTTCCGAGTTATCGCACTTTGAAAAATTTAGGATTAGATTTAGAATTAAGGAGAACATTTCAACGACATTTTAAGTGTGCCTGCAGCTCGCTAAGTGTGTGCAACCTTGTGTAGCGGTTGGTGTTAGCATTAGCAGTTGTTAGCATTAGCATTTGTTAGCATTAGCATTTGTCGGAAAAAAGTAGGGTTCCAGGGGTCACACAGCAATGTGTCACACATCCACAAGTTCGTCTCGACGAGCTAAACAACATACCAAAGGATAGACACTATCGGAAATGTAAGACTTAAAATCTATGTTTTGACGCCTTACTATAGTCTTATGTAATTTTGGGGGTTTTGATCACAATCTAAAAAAAATTGATTAATTTCATATCCACGCGTTCGTCTCGAAGAGCTATACAACATACTACAAGACGGGCGCTTAAAACCTATTGGTTTCCGAGTTATCGCACTTTGAACAATTTAGGATTAGATTTAGAATTAAGGAGAACATTTCAAAGACATTTTAAGTGTGCCTGCAGCTCGCTAAGTGTGTGCAACCTTGTGTAGCGGTTGGTGTTAGCATTAGCAGTTGTTAGCATTAGCATTTGTTAGCATTAGCATTTGTCGGAAAAAAGTAGGGTTCCAGGGGTCGCACAGCAATGTGTCACACATCCACAAGTTCGTCTCGACGAGCTAAACAACATACCAAAGGATAGACACTATCGGAAATGTAAGACTTAAAATCTATGTTTTGACGCCTTACTATAGTCTTATGTAATTTTGGGGGTTTTGATCACAATCTAAAAAAATTGATTAATTTCATATCCACGCGTTCGTCTCGAAGAGCTATACAACATACTACAAGACGGGCGCTTAAAACCTATTGGTTTCCGAGTTATCGCACTTTGAAAAATTTAGGATTAGATTTAGAATTAAGGAGAACATTTCAAAGACATTTTAAGTGTGCCTGCAGCTCGCTAAGTGTGTGCAACCTTGTGTAGCGGTTGGTGTTAGCATTAGCAGTTGTTAGCATTAGCATTTGTTAGCATTAGCATTTGTCGGAAAAAAAGTAGGGTTCCAGGGGTCGCACAGCAATGTGTCACACATCCACAAGTTCGTCTCGACGAGCTAAACAACATACCAAAGGATAGACACTATCGGAAATGTAAGACTTAAAATCTATGTTTTGACGCCTTACTATAGTCTTATGTAATTTTGGGGGTTTTGATCACAATCTAAAAAAATTGATTAATTTCATATCCACGCGTTCGTCTCGAAGAGCTATACAACATACTACAAGACGGGCGCTTAAAACCTATTGGTTTCCGAGTTATCGCACTTTGAACAATTTAGGATTAGATTTAGAATTAAGGAGAACATTTCAAAGACATTTTAAGTGTGCCTGCAGCTCGCTAAGTGTGTGCAACCTTGTGTAGCGGTTGGTGTTAGCATTAGCAGTTGTTAGCATTAGCATTTGTTAGCATTAGCATTTGTCGGAAAAAAGTAGGGTTCCAGGGGTCGCACAGCAATGTGTCACACATCCACAAGTTCGTCTCGACGAGCTAAACAACATACCAAAGGATAGACACTATCGGAAATGTAAGACTTAAAATCTATGTTTTGACGCCTTACTATAGTCTTATGTAATTTTGGGGGTTTTGATCACAATCTAAAAAAAATTGATTAATTTCATATCCACGCGTTCGTCTCGAAGAGCTATACAACATACTACAAGACGGGCGCTTAAAACCTATTGGTTTCCGAGTTATCGCACTTTGAACAATTTAGGATTAGATTTAGAATTAAGGAGAACATTTCAAAGACATTTTAAGTGTGCCTGCAGCTCGCTAAGTGTGTGCAACCGTGTGTAGCGGTTGGTGTTAGCATTAGCAGTTGTTAGCATTAGCATTTGTTAGCATTAGCATTTGTCGGAAAAAAGTAGGGTTCCAGGGGTCACACAGCAATGTGTCACACATCCACAAGTTCGTCTCGACGAGCTAAACAACATACCAAAGGATAGACACTATCGGAAATGTAAGACTTAAAATCTATGTTTTGACGCCTTACTATAGTCTTATGTAATTTTGGGGGTTTTGATCACAATCTAAAAAAAATTGATTAATTTCATATCCACGCGTTCGTCTCGAAGAGCTATACAACATACTACAAGACGGGCGCTTAAAACCTATTGGTTTCCGAGTTATCGCACTTTGAACAATTTAGGATTAGATTTAGAATTAAGGAGAACATTTCAAAGACATTTTAAGTGTGCCTGCAGCTCGCTAAGTGTGTGCAACCTTGTGTAGCGGTTGGTGTTAGCATTAGCAGTTGTTAGCATTAGCATTTGTTAGCATTAGCATTTGTCGGAAAAAAGTAGGGTTCCAGGGGTCGCACAGCAATGTGTCACACATCCACAAGTTCGTCTCGACGAACTAAACAACATACCAAAGGATAGACACTATCGGAAATGTAAGACTTAAAATCTATGTTTTGACGCCTTACTATAGTCTTATGTAATTTTGGGGGTTTTGATCACAATCTAAAAAAATTGATTAATTTCATATCCACGCGTTCGTCTCGAAGAGCTATACAACATACTACAAGACGGGCGCTTAAAACCTATTGGTTTCCGAGTTATCGCACTTTGAAAAATTTAGGATTAGATTTAGAATTAAGGAGAACATTTCAAAGACATTTTAAGTGTGCCTGCAGCTCGCTAAGTGTGTGCAACCTTGTGTAGCGGTTGGTGTTAGCATTAGCAGTTGTTAGCATTAGCATTTGTTAGCATTAGCATTTGTCAGAAAAAAGTAGGGTTCCAGGGGTCGCACAGCAATGTGTCACACATCCACAAGTTCGTCTCGACGAGCTAAACAACATACCAAAGGATAGACACTATCGGAAATGTAAGACTTAAAATCTATGTTTTGACGCCTTACTATAGTCTTATGTAATTTTGGGGGTTTTGATCACAATCTAAAAAAAATTGATTAATTTCATATCCACGCGTTCGTCTCGAAGAGCTATACAACATACTACAAGACGGGCGCTTAAAACCTATTGGTTTCCGAGTTATCGCACTTTGAACAATTTAGGATTAGATTTAGAATTAAGGAGAACATTTCAAAGACATTTTAAGTGTGCCTGCAGCTCGCTAAGTGTGTGCAACCTTGTGTAGCGGTTGGTGTTAGCATTAGCAGTTGTTAGCATTAGCATTTGTTAGCATTAGCATTTGTCGGAAAAAAGTAGGGTTCCAGGGGTCGCACAGCAATGTGTCACACATCCACAAGTTCGTCTCGACGAGCTAAACAACATACCAAAGGATAGACACTATCGGAAATGTAAGACTTAAAATCTATGTTTTGACGCCTTACTATAGTCTTATGTAATTTTGGGGGTTTTGATCACAATCTAAAAGAAATTGATTAATTTCATATCCACGCGTTCGTCTCGAATAGCTATACAACATACTACAAGACGGGCGCTTAAAACCTATTGGTTTCCGAGTTATCACACTTTGAAAAATTTAGGATTAGATTTAGAATTAAGGAGAACATTTCAAAGACATTTTAAGTGTGCTTGCAGCTCGCTAAGTGTGTGCAACCTTGTGTAGCGGTTGGTGTTAGCATTAGCAGTTGTTAGCATTAGCATTTGTTAGCATTAGCATTTGTTGGAAAAAAGTAGGGTTCCAGGGGTCGCACAGCAATGTGTCACACATCCACAAGTTCGTCTCGACGAGCTAAACAACATACCAAAGGATAGACACTATCGGAAATGTAAGACTTAAAATCTATGTTTTGACGCCTTACTATAGTCTTATGTAATTTTGGGGGTTTTGATCACAATCTAAAAAAAATTGATTAATTTCATATCCACGCGTTCGTCTCGAAGAGCTATACAACATACTACAAGACGGGCGCTTAAAACCTATTGGTTTCCGAGTTATCGCACTTTGAACAATTTAGGATTAGATTTAGAATTAAGGAGAACATTTCAAAGACATTTTAAGTGTGCCTGCAGCTCGCTAAGTGTGTGCAACCTTGTGTAGCGGTTGGTGTTAGCATTAGCAGTTGTTAGCATTAGCATTTGTTAGCATTAGCATTTGTCGGAAAAAAGTAGGGTTCCAGGGGTCGCACAGCAATGTGTCACACATCCACAAGTTCGTCTCGACGAGCTAAACAACATACCAAAGGATAGACACTATCGGAAATGTAAGACTTAAAATCTATGTTTTGACGCCTTACTATAGTCTTATGTAATTTTGGGGGTTTTGATCACAATCTAAAAAAAATTGATTAATTTCATATCCACGCGTTCGTCTCGAAGAGCTATACAACATACTACAAGACGGGCGCTTAAAACCTATTGGTTTCCGAGTTATCGCACTTTGAAAAATTTAGGATTAGATTTAGAATTAAGGAGAACATTTCAAAGACATTTTAAGTGTGCCTGCAGCTCGCTAAGTGTGTGCAACCTTGTGTAGCGGTTGGTGTTAGCATTAGCAGTTGTTAGCATTAGCATTTGTTAGCATTAGCATTTGTCGGAAAAAAAGTAGGGTTCCAGGGGTCGCACAGCAATGTGTCACACATCCACAAGTTCGTCTCGACGAGCTAAACAACATACCAAAGGATAGACACTATCGGAAATGTAAGACTTAAAATCTATGTTTTGACGCCTTAGCAGTTGTTAGCATTAGCATTTGTTAGCATTAGCATTTGTCAAAAAAAGTAGGGTTCCAGGGGTCGCACAGCAATTTGTCACACATCCACAAGTTCGTCTCGACGAGCTATACAACATACCAAAAGATAGGCACTATCGGAAATGTAAGACTTAAAATCTGTGTTTTGACGCCTTACTATAGTCTTATGTAATTTTGGGGGTTTTTAAGACAATCTGAAAAAAATTGATTAATTTCATATCCACGCGTTCGTCTCGAAGAGCTATACAACATACTACAAGACGGGTGCTTAAAACCTATTGGTTTCCGAGTTATCGCACTTTGAAAAATCTAGGATAGATTTAGAATTAAGGAGAAAATTTCAAAGACAATTTAAGTGTGCCTGCAGCTCGCTAAGTGTGTGCAACCTTGTGTAGCTGTTCGTTTTAGCATTAGCATTTTTAGCATTAGTATTTCTAAGCATTAGCATTTGTTAGCATTAGCATTTGTCGAGAAAAAAGTAGGGTTCCAGGCGTCGCACAGCAATGTGTCACACATCCACGCGTTTGTCTCGAAGAGCTATACAACATACTACAAGACGGGCGCTTAAAACCTATTGGTTTCCGAGTTATCGCACTTTGAAAAATCCAAGATTAGATTTAGAATTAAGGAGTAATTTTCAAAGACATTTTAAGTGTCCCTGCAGCTCGCTAAGTGTGTGCAACCTTGTGTAGCGGTTGGTGTTAGCATTAGCATGTGTTAGCATTAGCAGTTGTTAGCATTAGCATTTGTTAGCATTAGAATTTGTCGAAAAAAAGTAGGGTTCCAGGGGTCGCACAGCAATGTGTCACACATCCACACGTTCGTCTCGACGAGCTATACAACATACCAAAGGATAGGCACTATCGGAAATGTAAGACTTAAAATCTATGTTTTGACGCCTTAAGCCCTTTGCACACAGGCGCGTTTAACCGCACGGATAAAACGGACAATATCATTTTTTGAAAAGAAAACAATGATTCTCTATGACCACATGCACACCGGCTCCGAATTAGCCGTGCGACGAGTGGCTGCCGCCGTGCGTTTTTTTCTCGATCGAACCCAGTTCGATTCGTGCGTCTTGTCGCATGCGGTGAAAAACTCATCACTCCTTTTATGACTCCTTTTGGGATCCGCAGCGCCGATTCCGCACAGCATTGCACACCAAATCCAATGCGTTTTATTCATACAGCAAACGGAAGAAACGCAACTGTCCTGTGTGCAAAGGGCTTTACTATAGTCTTATGTAATTTTGGGGGTTTTGAAGACAATCTGAAAAAAATTGATTAATTTCACATCCACACGTTCGTCTCGACGAGCTATACAACTTACCAAAGGATAGGCACTATCGGAAATGTAAGACTTAAAATCTATGTTTTGACGCCTTACGTCTTATGTAATTTTGGGGGTTTTGAAGACAATCTGAAAAAAAATGGATTAATTTCTTCTCCACGCGTTCGTCTCGAAGAGCTATACAACATACTACAAGACGGGCACTTAAAACCTATTGGTTTCCGAGTTATCGCACTTTGAAAAATCTAGGATTAGATTTAGAATTAAGGACGGTTGGTGTTAGCATTAGCAGTTGTTAGCATTAGCATTTGTTAGCATTAGCATTTGTCGAAAAAAGTAGGGTTCCAGGGGTCGTACAGCAATGTGTCACACATCCACACGTTCGTCTCGACGAGCTATACAACATACTAAAAGATAGGCACTATTGGAAAATTAAGACTTAAAATCTATGTTTTGACGACATACTATATAGTCTTATGTAATTTTGGGGGTTTGTTTTGCAGAGAATGATAAAATGTTCCGGTGTATGAGACCTTGTGTTGCGGAGGATGATAAAATGTTGCGGTGTATGAGACCCTGACCAGTGTGTTGCAGAGGATGATAAGGTTTTGCGGTGTACGAGACCCTGTGTTGCGGAGGATTATAAAGTATTGCGGTGTATGAGACCCTGTGTTGCGGAGGATGATAAAGTATTGCGGTGTACGAGACCCTGTGTTGCGGAGGATTATAAAGTATTGCGGTGTACGAGACTCTGTGTTGCGGAGGATTATAAAGTATTGCGGTGTATGAGACCCTGTGTTGCGGAGGATGATAAAGTATTGCGGTGTACGAGACCCTGTGTTGCGGAGGATTATAAAGTATTGCGGTGTACGAGACTCTGTGTTGCGGAGGATTATAAAGTATTGCGGTGTATGAGACCCTGTGTTGCGGAGGATGATAAAGTGTTGCCGTATATGAGACTGTGTTGCGAAGGATGATAAAGTGTTTCTATGTATATCGAAAAGCAAGATGTTCCACCTTTTTTTCAAAGTCTTCGAAAAAAAAGATGACATGTGGAAACGAAAGATGTTCCACCTTTTTTTTCAAAGTCTTCGAAAAACCCCTTATGTCGAAACCTCCAAAAGATGATAAAGACGAGGTTTCGACATAAGGCTATAGCCATATAGTCGTCCAAAAGATCACATACTATATATAGACTTATGTCAAAAGTAACCCCCAAAAGACAACATACTATATGTCGAAACCTCCAAAAGACTTTGATGATGCTGATAAAACGTTGAGGTGTATGTGACCCTGTGTTGCGGAGGATGATAAAGTGTTGCGGTGTATGAGACCATGTGTTTACTCACTCTGCCTGACAACACAAAGATGATAGTTTTCATAACCGATAATAGATGATACAGTTTGATAGACAACATGACAGATAGATCACTATCTGACAGCAGGACACCGCAGGGAATTGAACCCCGTCCCAGTGAACCAGGAGTTCCATACCAGTGTCTTTTTGAGGTTGTCTTAACGTTGCGTTTGTGTTCTCTTTCTATTAGAGCATACTACAAGTGTTAAATACAGTAGCTCTATGTTGTGATAGTAATCATTGCTTTAGAGTGTTTGTTCAGCTCTATATTGTGTTGAAACCTCCAAAATACGACATACTATAGCCTTATGTCAAAACCCCCAAAAGACGACATACTATAGCCTCCTGTGGAAACTAAAGATTCTCCACCTTTTTTCTCAAAGTCTTCGAAAAACCCCAAAAGACAACATACTAATAGTCTTTTGCCTTTTTTGGGGTTTTGAAGACGATCGAAAACATTTAAACTTGAGCTATACAACATACTTAAAGACGGGCGCTTCAAACCTACTGGTTTCCGAGTTATCGCACTTTGAAAAATCTAGGATTAGATTTAGAATTAAGGAGAAGATTTCAACTAACTAAGTATGGCGGATTACAATAAGTGTTTTGCCATTGCATGGCAGGCAAACTTAATTACTTAAGTATGGCGGAGTACAATAAGTGTTTTGCCATTGCATGGCAGGCACACTTAATGATCAGCACTCGATAGATCAACATGCCGCCATCGCAGCCGTCTCTACTACGGCAGGAGCTAGCTTTCCATGTGTCGCCATGGGAACCAAAGCGTTCAGTAAAAGGGGTGGGACCCCGTCGCCGACGGCTGGTTGCTTAACGATTTGGACCACAACGGCAATTGCGTCATAGCAGCCGTAGTCCCGCCTCACGTTACGGTAGTAGAAACGGGTTCCTTAAATTCCCCATTGGTACCTAGGAGAGATGACCAAATACAAATCGACATTCTTTAATAGCGTAGACTTCTTGTCAATTGAGTAATGCTCAAAGTTTAACATTAATTAAGTGTGCCTGCCATGCAATGGCAAAACACTTATTGTAATCCACCATACTTATATAATAATAATCACTTCACAAAATTTCGGCATGTAATAACTGCCGCAAGATTTACACCATCCCCGCAATATATACATCAAAACGTGCGGCTCGGCCGGGAATGGGTTGCTATCACTTTTTTTTCCGATCCGCGTTACCATGGCGACGTAATTCGCAAAAAACGACGACCAAAAACCCCATTGACTTTGAATGGGGGAAATGTCGGCAAGTAATTACTGCCGCACGATTTGTGCCACCCGCCCAATATATATATCAAAATGTGCGGCTCGGCCGGGAATGGGGTGCTATTACTTTTTTTTCCAATCCGCATTACCATGGCGACGTAATTCGCAAAAAACGACGCCCAAAAATACCATTGACTTTGAATGGGGGACTAAAAATAAAAAAAACTTTGGCACCACTATGGCATACTTTTGCCTAGCAACGTAATTTAAACTTTAAGACGCTCACACGACTTTGGACTTTTTTTCTGGCCAATAGGGACGAGCTATAATTGATTAAGCCCCGCCCCTCTGTATTCCTATTGGCTGGGCTTTAAACATCCATAACTCCACTTCACAGTATGGTACCGTCTTGAAACTTGAAGCAAGAGATTGAAGCATATCTCCATATACAGTACATGGATCTCCATATATGGGTACTAGGGGTCTCATATGGGTAACTGGTCCGATATACATCACTGGCCAGATGGCCAAGACATGGCTTGTCGCCCTTAGGCATCTTACTAGTAGACTGTAATATTTATTTATTTATTTGAGAAACAAATAGGATTTGACTTCAGGCTGAACAAAGACTTATAGATCCCCATTTGGATTTACCTTGTGTATCCATGTGAGCTTTAGGGGGCTCTGCAGACAAGGCACGCCCAGTCATCCATCCATCCATCCCTCTATCCTTAAAGTTTACCCATAATTCTTCCACTGTGCTTCTCATTTCCTCTCTGATGGCCTGAGGATAGGTGGGACAGAAGGAGAGGTGGAGGGAACGGCCCAGGCCAGATGGGATCTGCATCTAATGGTCCTTTTAGAGGACTGCCTCTGGACCCAGACCAGCAGACTATAATAGTGAACAGTGGGGGAAAGTAACCAAGTACATTTACTTAAGTACACTTTTGAGCTATTTTTACTTGACTTGAGTATTTCCAATTTCCAATACTTTTACTTCTACGCCGCTACATGTAGAATCCAAATATTGTACTTTTACGCCACAGCATTTATTTGAAAACTTTAGTTACTAGTTAGTTTGCAGATATAAATTATAATATTATAAAACATACATTAAAGAAGTAGTTCACCCCCAAAATGTTTTTTTTCTATTGATTACTCACGCCAACTTGAGTTCAATAATGTTTTTTGTTTTTTGTCACGTTCCTAAGACAAAAAATGTTTTATAGTAAAATTACCCTGATGGTTTCCCCATCCAGGGCCATGCATTCAGGTCCCCTTCCGGAATCAATGGGGGTAAATTTACTATAAATACAATTTGTGTCTTAGGAATGCGACAAATACAAAAAAAATAGTGTCTATATGGCATGAGGAAAAGAAATTGCCAATCTACAAGCTCACAACGCGCCGCATCGCGACACATTGTGAGCAAGTAGACCTGCTATTTTCAAACATTTTGTACTTTTACTTTTGGCACTTTAAGTACATTTTGAACACTTTTACTCAAGTACAATTTAAATTACATTTTGACTTTTACTTGTACCAGGATATTTCTATATTGCAGTATTGATACTTTTACTTAAGTAAAATATGTGAGTACTTTTTCCACCACTGATGGTGGGCAGGGATGTGTGTTCTGCCACCATTCATTCCAACTGATCTATAGTATATCTAAAGATGCCGTCTGTCTAAATAGCCGCATTGCATTCCCTTTTATCGTCGTACATCTGCGTTGATTTATTCTGTCTCTATGCAGATTGCCAATGCCCCCGCAGTGAACCTGACGGGGTAATGCACTGCAGGGGAGAAGTGGGCTCTCGAGACAAATCATTGGGTTCAAAGAGTCAACGAGACCCACAAATGGTGCTAGTCAGACGGGCAGTGGTTCTCAAACGTTGTTCCAGGAAGGAAGTGTGGGGCCATGTTTTGATAACAGCTGCTGATAGTGTGATAGGGCCATTTAAACCTGCTATGAGGGAATCTGAAGCCTTGCGCCGGATGAGATCCATTTATCCGCCTGAGATCCATTTATCTGCCTGAGTCACCAACAGTAGGCCGCCCAGGGGTGTCATACCAAATTCTGGGCCCTGGGAACAAGGATTCACTCACATTTTGTGCTTTAACTATTGAAAAATAGCAGATATACAGTAGTATTTTAAAACAAAAAAAGTTTTTTTGAAAAGCTTAAGTTTCTATGTCAGTGGTGCTCAAATATTTTCATGTGAAGGACCCCCAAAATGGCCACGGACATCAAAATATTTGTTCCAGGGACCCCCCAGAAGCAACATTTGAGTTACAAATGTTCGCTTAAAAAGTACATATTCAAAGATTTCACACATTTTCACGACTTTTCAAAAATAGCAGATCTACAAGCTCGTAGCACGGCACTCGGCCACGCTGTGAGCTTGTAGATCTGCTATTTTTCAATAGCTAAAGACAGGCCCCTCCACCTTGGGCCCTAGTAACTCAGTCCCACCCCCCCCCCCCCTGTGATGCCCCTGAGGCCGCCTCACCCAATGGTGAATAACTGGAGTTGACCACATTATGGCTGGTGAGGGATAGAGGTGGAGTGGAGCACTGGGCCCACAGTACTGCCCAAAATGAGATTTACATTCCATACTTACATTCAAATGACATTAGGTTCCACAACTATAGAGTTGCCATCTATCACTTGCACACTCACTGTCAACATTAGCCAACCATCTGTCTGATAGGTCTCCAAAAGAGCCTCTAGTGTGGACATGTGTGTGTGTGTGTGTGTGTGTGTCTGAGAAAACAGGTGGGCAGGCGGATGCGTTGCTTGTTGTCACATGGTGGTGCTGTTCAAACAAAATGAACAGTCATAGACGTGTGTGTGTGTGTGTGTGTGTGTGTGTGTGTGTGTGTGTGTGTGTGTGTGTGTGTGTGTGTGTGTGTGAGTGTGAGTGTGAGTGTGCGCGTGCACGTGCGTGTGCGCGTGTGCGTGTGCGTGTTTAACCCAGAATCTAGTGCTCCTATTAACCCTTTTTAGCCTTGTTACTCAGAGTGCTAGACTGGCTCATAATCTTTGCAGCCTTTGAGAGATGGGCAATGTCAAGATATACAGTAGAGTAGACATCCCTGCCTTCTGACCTCAAACTGCTGAGATGGAACTTGGCGAGAGCCTTTCTACCTTCTGATTGTGCATAATTATGCAAGACATGCACTTCCATTAGAATTAGAATTTGCGAGTGAGTGTGTGTGTGTGTGTGTGTGTGTGTGTGTGCGTGTGCGTGCGTGCGTGAGTGCGTGTGTGTGGCAAAAACTTTAGAACAGTCTGCAGCACCAGGCATCACCCTAGCCAAAACAAAACAAGTCAAATGCTTACTCTTTGCAGATGACCTGATGCTGCTGTCTCCAACCAAAGAAGAACTGCAGCAGCAACTTGATCTCCTGCACAAATTCTCCCATGACATGAGCCCTTACAGTAAACCTAACCAAAATATAAAATCATGATATTTCAAAAGAGATCCAGCCGCCAAAACCAGCAATTCTTTCTAAATACAATCCCATTTAGAAGTACAAACAAAAAACTACACCTACCTTGGCCTAAACATCAGCAGCACACAACATTTCAACCAAGCTGTAAAAGACCTGAGGGACAAGGCAAGAAGGGCTTTCTATGCCATCAAAAGGAACATCAATATAGACATCCCAAATAAAAACCTGCCTAAAAATACTGGACTCCGTGATAAAAACCAATTTCCCTCTAGTTGTGAGATCTGGGGATCATCCGCAAACCAAGACCTTGAAAAATGGGACAAACACCAAATAGAGATTCTCAGAATCCAGCGGAAAACACCAAAATGCATGCAGGGCAGAATTCGGACGATACCCCCTCTCATAATCAAAATAAAAAAGAGAGCATTCAAATTGTATAACCACTTAAAAGAAAGTGACCCAGATGCACTTCATAACAAGGCACTCACACACAGAGAAACTCTAGAGAGATGCCCCCTCAGCCAACTGGTCCGGGAATTCTGTACACAAACACAAGCAGAGCCACCAGACAGACAATTCACTGGACTAAACCAAATTATAAAACAGCAGAAAGAAAGTTACCCGACACATTGGAGCAGGGATGTGCTGGCCATTGGGAAAAGCGAGACAATTCCCGAACGGCCGGTTCATTCCCGGCCGATCCAGGCCGGCCATTAGGAAAAAACACAAATAAAATGTCGGCCTTCGTTCCATTTTGGGGGCTGGGCGGCCAACAAAGTAAACTGTCACTGTTGGGCAGAAACCTCGTATCTCCAAGTTTCAAATGTACAAATGTTTTTGCAAAGCAAAGCCCTGCTTCATCATACAACGCCGTTGCACAAAAGTAGTGAAAACAGCAGATCTGCACACAACGCCTCGCGGTGCGAGGCGTTGTGTGCTTGTAGATTGGCTGTTTTCACTAGTTTAAATCATTTTTAAAATGATAAATACAAAACAAACGGCTTTGGACATACAAGGTTTCCACCCGGCAACGACAAAATATAACTCATGTACAGTAACTGGCCCACTGGCTTGTCACTTGTCATGATCTGAAATGGCAAATCTTTGAGTAGCAGCAGCGCTATAGAGAGAGTTCTCTCTCTATAGCGCGCAATGAGGGCCTCTCCAACTTTTTTTCCCGGGCTGAATCAGGGGCCCAGCACGTCCCTGCATTGGAGAGAAGCAATCCAAAAGCAGAGCAAACTAGAATGCTATTTGGCCCTACAGAGAATACACCGTGGCAGAATACCTGAGCAAGGTGAAGAACAGACTCACTTTTGGCAATGTAAACGTATGTTTTCTCATGCCAATAAAGCCCTTTGAATTGAATTGAATTGTGTGAGGACCTGTGCCGTTGTGTTGCTGTTGTGTTGATGTTGTGTAGTTTGCTGATGCTGTGTAGTTTCTTGTGCAGTTGTGTTGGTGTTGTGTAATTGTGTTGATGTGTGATGGCCAGTGTTGGAAGTAATGTGTTACTGTAACACAACTACTTTTGGTGATACATAACATTACTTCTTCCAACTCAGTAATGTCTTTCAGTTACTGATATTTAAATGGGTCTATTACTCGCTTTTATGTGAAATTATTCAACAACTTTAGAGAGGAGTATTTATTATGATCCGACTTCTACATGTCACACAAGCTGTCTGACTGTGTCTGTGACTTCCCTGGCCCTTCTCTAATGGATGAACACTTGGCATGCTGTGTGCGCCTGGCAATTTGTAGATTCCATAAAAAAGAGATGTCAACATAATTAAGTTTGTCATGATATACTGAGAGCAGGAATGGGAAAAGCTAATCAGAATTGCTGACAGCTGTAGCATGCAGATGCTATCAGGCCTCTTGTCCATGGCGATATAATGAAAGCGGGTCATTTCAACAGGTAACAGCTGTTCATGGTTAATTTGTTCAATTATGGGGAGGAGAGGATGCAGTATGGGGTTAAATTAAGGCCAATTCAAATTCGTATTCGTACTTTGCCTTTTTTTTACTCGTAAACATTTTTACCAAAAAAACTATACGTAAACAAATTAATTGGAAAAAAATATCTGTAAAAAAAAAAAAAGTATGAATGTTTTTGGGGAAGCTGCAGTGATTATAATGCCAAAACAAAAAAACAAGACAAAATACGAATATTTTCTTACTGATTTACGAGTTGTTTTGTTGGTTTACTTCATCACGAATGCTTTCATCATCTCACGCACACGAATGAAACGCTCACGCACACGAATGAACCGGCCAATAATCACGTGATCGGCAGAGAGCCAATGGGGGTGCGGCCTTTCCACTAGCCAATCATAATTCTCCATTCTTGGCAGCAGTTGCCATGTCTGGTAAAAGTGAGTAATCTGTTGTTTATGTTCCTCACATAATATACCTATATCCACACGATATTTGTTTTTAAACTATTGACTAAATTGACTAATCAATCATTTTTATACATTAAATAAAATAGAAATGCATATATTATTAATACACACGATAAAAGCACTGATAAAGGTCACTTACAGATGCTGCAAATCAAAACTAGACAATTAACCTTACCTCCGGCCCTGACCTTTTTACTGTAAATACAATATTTATTGTTTCTTATTTTTTTCTTATGATTGATGATACAATGTGCACAATAGCCTAATGCATTTTATTATTCTGTCATTTAATGTACATAGCATCCATGAAATGTGAAATGGATGATTACAAAAACAGACCATTTGGCCAAAACAAACTAGTTACTATGATGAACAGTGTTTCATAACAGATTACAGTACAACTTTGACTGTACAACCTGGATTAATGAACATTTTGCTAATAAAGAATGCAATCAATTCCTAATGTAATTTATTTACTTACCAGCAGACCCTCTGATGTTATAACCAAGCTAAATAAGTGTTCATGTACAATAGGTTATTTCACATTGATGTTAGCAGACAGTGATGACCAAGATCAACTTTAGGCTGGAAGGAAAAAATGCTACAATAGTCAAATACAACTGCACAGAATTATATTTTATTAGACAGTGGCTCCACAGTGTGTGGCAACCAAGTTAATCAAACAGATTTTCCTGCTGAGTCCCCGTTTCAATGATGTGTTCAATTGCTGAATCTTATTTGTTAGTTTCTTTCTACATGAAAACTAATTATAATAGAACTTGCAGAATTAATTGTACAAAATTATCGATGTGATTGTTTAGAGATGTAAAGGATGTTTGGAGGAGGGTTTCAGTATTTCTAATGTAGGTGTTGTAACAGTAATACAGTGCCTGGAAAGGGCATTACATAGAACTGAAAATGGAAGGACCATAGGTTAAGTGTCTGTTCAGCTCTACAACGCTCTTCAACCTACTAAGGCTAGACTCATTGGCTAAGTTGACCTCAACAATGAAGATAGATGTCCCTACTGTGGTGTCAAATTTCAACATCTCAAAAGTGCATTCTGCTGTAATTATATTAGAAATGGGCAAATAAATAATACAAATAAGCACCTAAACTATTTTCAAACAGTAACAGAGCACACATGAAACACATTAACCACTGTGTGCTGGATTCCAGGTAGTGAAGACTGTACGAGGGAGAAGGACACTTTGAGCAGAACACTTGTCGACATAACACCTGTCCAGGCAGGGAGGAACATGAACCCAGTGGGAATTAGGAACTTTGGTAACGATGCCACCCCAGAGCAAGAATATCATACAAGGTTTCATAATTTTAGATTGTAATTAGGGAAAAGCAAAGATGGGAGAGTTAAATGTTTTCATTTAGTTCTATTGTTTTAGCGATTTTAAATACTTTATTTCAGTGCATGTGTGCAAGTGCCTAAATGTGTCCTTTTAGACACAATAAGCTGGCAATTTATTTTATTACAATTTACAGTGACACTACTAGCCCCCATAAGTAACATCTGCCCATGAAAGATTGTGGTGCCTCTTTTTGAATGGACTTATTGTATCTAAAAATACATATTTAGCCATTGTACACATGTCCCCAAGCACTGAAAGCAATGTAATCAAAATCGCTAAAATTATAGAAGAAAATTAACACATTTTAACACTCATCTTGTCTTTTCTCTAATTACAATCTAAATATGAAATCTTGTAAAGGTGTCCATTCAGTCAAGTTTGCGATTCTATGTGGTGATGTCAGACGGAGAGAGAGAAAAACAGAGAAACCATCACTCCTCGTGCTCATAGCGGAGGGCGTTGTAGAAGCCATGGAAATCACTGGGCAACACCTGCTTCATTTCTTGCAGATGTTTGAAGTTCATCGCTTTAATGGTGCGGCGGCAAGTGTAGAGTGGGGACACTGTGGTGATGTTGCTCTTCTTCCTCAGTGATGGGGACTCGTAGGGCTTCCAGGCGTCTGAGTGGTCGATCTTGTACTCCATACTGCCATCAACGTTGTACCTAGGATGAATACAAGGACAGTGACAGGGGAGAAAAGTCAGGTTTTAATACTCATTAAATAATGTTTGTTTTGGTTTCCGCAGCTATGTCATTATTATGTATTCAAATACCTGATTGCTCGGAGGTCATGCACGGTGGGATCCCCAGTGACCTTTCCCGGGCAGATGGCTTTGCAGAGGTTCACCTGGCTGAAGTTTTTGAAGAAAGTGTGGTCTACATACTTCACTTGGTATGGCCTGGGATTGGTACGGGCTTCCCGGATGGCAACGACATACTCAGCTGGAACGCAGATGTCTCTGTTCCTCAGTCTTCTCTCAATCACACTGTGCACAGGATGTACTCATCATAAGAGGGATGTTCTTCGAGGAAGTGCACGATGCACGAAGCAAACTCGTTGGCAGAGAGACCAGCTTCACCCTCGTGCCATAAGTAATTTGATGCATCATGTGAAGTCATGTCATACATGGTAAAGTTATGGACACAGAGCTTGGTCTTGAAATAGAGGGATGAGGCCTGTAGCTTGGAGCAGAGCAGGAGCCCCTGAAGATCCATGCATGTCACCAAGGTCTTCTCACCTGCCTCGTCTTTGTCCTTCTGCTTCATGGCTTGTGCAGTGTCCTTTTTGTTGCAGTGCTCCTTCCATGTGGCAGCCTCAATGTTCCCAGCCTTGAACGCACAGCAGGTATCACACTGGTCTTTCTTCGGGTGAAAAAGAGAGTAATTCAAACATTAAACATTCTGGTGAACACTTGCCTTGACAGCGCCTGGATGCCATGGTCTGCACTGGAACGGATATTCTGCATGGAGGTGATTGATGGACTTGAACACAGGCTCCAGGTACATCTTAGTAGCCTGATCTCAGACTCAGCTCACTCTGAGAGTGGGCGGGGTCTCTGGTCTGGAAGCAGGCTAACATCTTAGAGGACGAGGACCGGCAGTAGTGCGAGGGAACTTTTGGAAGGTCCAGAAGGAAGGTCTTCAAGAAGTCAGACTCCTCTTTCCTTACCCTCACCCGCTTCTGCTTATCTTCCTCAGTAGGGCTTTTCCCTCTTCTTCCTACCCACTTCAAAAAAGACCACTGCTTCAAGCCTAGGGTTGACAGGAACATGCGTTGGCACACTCCGAGTCTCCTGCCATCTACGACAAGGTGACAGAAAATGGATGCCGACCTCCTGGATTTCTCTGCTCCTGTCCTCCGTCGCTTTACACTGCTCACCTCTACCAATGATGCAACATAAATCTTCCTCTCACGCCAGTCTAATTTCTCCCAGAAGTACTTGAAGATCTCTTCTCGCTTCGACTCTTCCACTTCTCTGCAGTGCAGTTTACTGGACCTGTGGCCGGCTGCAGACTGACATGACACACCCATTTTTCTTCCCTCCTTTAACACTGACTCTCTATTCTTCCTAGGCCAGATATGACTGGCCTATCATTCTACGCCTCTTCTGGATGTTGTTCTTCCAGCCCTCTGGATTTCTCCTCTTCCTACAGAGACCAGCATCAACACCTGAGGAGTCTTCTTCCACCTCAAGTCCTATATTGTGTCACAAAAAGAGAGAAAATTTGTCATTCAGACCATTAGTGTGCGAGTCTCTCTGTGTGTATCTGTGCAGCCCCTTGCGTGCACATCTGTGTGGGTATGTACATGTGTACTGTATGGATGTGTAGTTGAAAGAAAAGAGTTAAATAGCAAACATGCACCATGCAAGATACTACATTACACACATGTGCATCAATGTGTCCATATTAATAATGACAACAACACCTTCATTTCCAGATTCCGATTCACCAGGAGAATCACCATGTTGGTCACGTTCAGGTGTCCAGTTTCGATCAAGCGGATCTGGGAAAGAAAGAGGAACAAACAGAATGCACACGTTGACATAATTCAGTGTTGCTAGGACTTTGCATTCTTTGCTCTGGCTGACTTAAGCCTGGTTGTAGACAAACCTTCTTCGTCCCCACTTGTGTCGTCATCCTCAACTCCTTCAGAATCTTCATCCTCCACATTTGAGTCCGGCTCAACTCTGTCTGCACCTAAAGAACAGAAAAGAAATATGAGATGTTCTCACATTAAGTGTGAGGCGCTTTCTGGTCATGTACAGTATGATTCTGAAGGAAAAAAATGAAAATGCAACATTCAGCAGTCACTATTTGTGTTTATTACAGTGATTATTAATAATAATACCTTCATATCCAGATTCAGCAGCACCAGAAGAATCACCATGTTGGTCACGTTTAGATGTTAGGGTTAGTGGTCGAGTGGATCTGGGAAAGAAAGAAACAAAATGAATGCAATGTTAACACACCTGCAATTCAGTGTCAGGCTTTGCTCTGGCCAATAGCCTCGGTTCCCTGGCACTTGTTAGTTTTACACCAACCTTCTTCTTCCCCACTTAAGTAGTCATCCTCAATTCCTTCTTCGCCTCCCTCATTTGAGTGAGGCGCAACAACTTCTGCTGCAGAAAAAGAGAAGAGACTGAATGTCAAATAGAAAACATGCAGCATTGACAATAATGCAAAGTGTCACATGTGTGCGTCATGTTTTTGTATGAAAGACTCTATACAGCTATTAATATTACCTTCATATCCAGATTCAGCAGCACCAGGATTATCCAACTCTAATTTAAGGTTCCATGATGAATCAAGCTCATCTGGTAAAAACATAAGAGGAACACAATGTACAGTGAATGCAAAGTAGAAATTACATTGCCAAGATGTTGCATCCTTTGCCCTTAATCTGTTTTACCACAAACCTTACTTCTCTCTCAGTGGGTGTGTGTGCGTGCGACAAAGACAAACCTTCAATCTCCTCAATTGATGAGTCCTCCACAACTGCTTCTCCTGCTGCTTCTCCTGCTGAAAGGGGAAAAAGGTCACACGAATTAATGAAATGGCTACTTTTTAAGATTGTGATACTACAGCAGATACTGATTAACAATTTGTGTTAAGGTAATAATACTATGTTTGAAACTAGTACAGCAACAATTCAAAATGGGTACTTAGTGCATGTTTAGGGATTTGTAACTAGGACAGCAGGTACAATACAAAACCACACATATGTGTTTCTATGCACTATAATTCATAACACACCACACCACATACCTTCACTCCCAGATTGAATCAAAACAGCTGACCCAGCACTGGCAGCATCAACTTGGTCACAATCAAGTGCATCTTGGAAAGATACAGATTATCATTAGAACACTGAATACAGCAGCTAATTATTGTAATTCATGATTAAAACACTTTGATTTCCAAATTAATCACACAAGTTGCACCACAGCCAGAATCACTACACACATCATTAAACTGAGCTGACTTATTCCTATTTTTCTTTCTATTTTTTTTTATCGCACAAACCTTCTTCGCTGCTTTCACTGCTCTCTAGTACAGTCTCTGCCTCGTCATGTCTGCCCCTGACATACTTGACGCTAACCAAAGCACACAGCTCCTCCATAGAATACATCATCCTGAAATGTTATACTGAAAATAAAAGGAGAATACAGGGTTAAAATCAAGGGTAACACAATGGTGTAAAGTAATTAAGTACATTTTCTTAAGTACTGTACTTGAGTACAATATTGAGGTATTTGTACTTGACTAGAGTATTATCAATTTCCAATACTTTTAATCCACTATATCTCAGATCCAAATATTTTACTTTTACTCCACTACAAGCTGAATTATTTCCAATTTCCAATACTTGTACTCCTCTATATCACAGATCAAAATTATTGTACTTTAATACACAACAAGCTGAGTGCCTTTGGAGTACTTTTACTCCAATGCAAGCTCACAGTGCGACACATTGTGAGCATGTAGATCTGCCATTTTCAAAATATTTGAAATGGGACATTCTGCATAGAGTACTTTTACTTTTGGCACTTTAAGTACATTTTGATGCCAACACTTTAGCCATTTTATCAAGTACATTTTGAATTCCAGACTTTTACTTGTAACAGAGTATTTCTACATTACATTATTGATATTTGTACTTAAAGTAAAAACATTTGAGTACTTTTACCACACGTAATGGTACGTTTTTGTCCAGATGGAACCAAATGGACCCTTTATGGACCCGTTAAGGGTCCATTTGGTTCCATTGACACTCCATAGAAGTTGTTGTGCTGGCAGCTTAATGTAATGGTACGTTTGTGTCCAGATGGAACCAAATGGACCCTTTATGGACCCGTAAAGGGTCCATTTGGTTCCATGGACACTCCATAGAAGTTGTTGTGCTGGCAGCTTAATGTAAGGTATAAGGTAAAGGTAAATGGAAAACCACATGGCAAATTATTTGATCGATAACGCCAGTTGCGGTGGGTTGACGGAGGCGAACCATGTTTGAAGCAAAATCAGTGTACGACGCTGCTTGTTCAGAGAACAAACAGACAACACAAACATCAGAGAACAATACTTTCCTTGAATAATAACAATTCACACGACGCCAAGCACAATCGTGAACATGATCGTTGGTATAACCTAAGCATACAGTTCTCAACAAGACATTTGGTGATACTTTACCTTGTAATAATGTCGAATTCCGTGTCGTTTAGTGAAGAAAAAGTTTGTTGCTCTGAATCATTCCCCTCCTCCAGTCCTTCTTCTCCCGCGGTTAGATACGCGTAGTGTGATGGACAGGTTGAACATCCAATGGTGATGTCGTTTCGGAGCGTATCTCCGTTGGCTGTTGGATACGCGGTGTGATGGACAGGTCCCACATCCAATGGTGATTACTGTTTCAGCGTATCTCCCCGCCCATTACATACGCGGTTTGAGGGACATGTCAAACATCCAATGGTGATGCGTGTTAAATAGCTTGGTCAATAAAACAACTTTCCATTGGCCATTTACACACCAGCTGATACTAGCAGAGAGGAGAGTGAAAAGTAAAAATCCATAATAATGGATTTACGTGGTTTTCATTGGACAGCGACGATATTCTGTACTACTAACCATGTTCATCTTTTTCGATTAAAACACATGAATCATGACATGTTTACGTCTTGTGAATTATATCAGCTTTATTCAAATGCATTCAGACAATACAGGCAATATCATTTCAAGGCAATTAGCCTTTTATTTAGGAAAACAATAGAATGTAGTCTTGTATCAGCTTTATTCAAATGTATTCAGACAATACAAGCAATATCATTTCACATGCAATTGGCCTTTTATTTAGGAAAACAATAGAATGTAGAGTATTGTATTTTGGGCGGATTTTGTTTGCATATTGTAAATTAAATTGAATAAGGTTCTGAATAATGTAGGTGTAGCTATAGAATAGGCAAAGACAAATGTGTGTTGTGAATAGAATCAATAGTTTCCTTCCCAATAAAGTACAGGGGTGTGAGTTTTCCTGAACCAAACAGTCGTCAACCTCCCTCACCACGAAGGACCACAGAAAGTTTGTTGTTCCTTCTTGGAGCTCTTTCAAGAGGTTGAATTCTCAAATCTGATTGCTGCTACATCCTGCCATCGGAACCCTGATCGGCTGATGTGGTCCATGTCATCACAGTTCCTGAAAGAAAAATAAATGTACCCAAGACAAGACTATGTATATTATTAAATGTATTTTTATGTATGGTAAGAACAGATATTTACTGTTACTATAGCTATCATTTTACAATGTTAATGAAACTGGACTTAGTCAAAAGTAAAGTTGTTTATTGCGACCGTAGGTCGCATCTTACTACAGAAAGCTGCTCGAGGTGTCCGTGCGTCCGTCAGTCACACCTCACACGTCACACTTTTGGCCTGCTCATATCTCGGCCACCGTTGGCCCGATCCATGCCAAAATTTCCACACAAACTCCTTGCCTGCCAAACTACAACCTCCAAGGACCCCCGGAGTTCCAGGGACCCCCAGGTGTAAAAAAAATACCAAATGTGCAAAAATGACCAAATGACCACCCCAACGGAGCTGCTCACGGGGAATTCCTGGGGACCACCCACTCCTGGTGCTCCAGAACGGATGCAAAAGTGGTGGCGCCCCCAGTGGAGGACCCCCTGCCACTGCAGCTCACATAAAATGCCGTAACTCAGGCTAGGAGCGTCCGGGAGAGCCGGGGCCAGTACCTATTCGTCCGCCAAGGCAACGCGGACAGCCCACCCCTCATTTCTCACATGGCCCTCTTCTAGCGCCACCTACAGGCCGATTTTTAAAACACATTTTTGGCCACTGCTCCTACAGTTTTGGCCCGAAAATCACTACACAGTATGTCTACACTCATGTCATCAACATGGATCAGGAAGTTTATGGAATAAAAAATGTTTGCCCTATTTGTGGAGATAAGTGACCTACGGTCGCTTATCTCCCGATTAGGGAGTCTTACTGGTAACATGTACTGTGTAGACTATTTTTACTTTAATTAAAGAATACATTTAACCAAATGAACCTGTAAAGGTCTACACTCAGATTGAAATTAACATTGAGGATTTTTACTCTATTTGTACAGATTGTTTGGTCCCCATATACTCGTTTGATAATCACCAAATTAATAAGAGGTAATAAGAATTGACTTGTATTATCCCACATTCCCACTGACCCCCATTTAGGCCAGTGACCCCATAAGAGAACATTTTTACGGCTCTAGCAGTGATTCCCAACCATTTTAATTTCAAGGACCCCCAGTTTGACATCCATTAGGCTACTGACCCCCCATTTAATAGCATTTGTATCTCTGAGACCCCAACTTATATTGTAAAATCATACGTTAGCATAACTCAGAGTGTACACATGGAACCAAATACAGTTACATACCCCTAAGGGTCCATTTGGTTCCTAACTATAATTTAGCTGGGGACCCCCTGGAACTCCCTGGGGGTCCCCGGACCCCACTTAGAGAACCAACAGTCTGATGATGTAGTAGCCTATTATAGACGGAGCTAAGATGCTAATGAGGCTAGCGTTAATATTAAACTTTCTTTACATCAAATAAAGACCCCGGACTAAACCCTAAAAGACACTACTGCTAAGCACATTTAACAAACGTTTTATTAGATAGATTGCTGTATTTTATGATAATAATAGCGACGTTATCTTACCTTTCTCTGTCGGCTCTGCTGTGAAGACTGTAGCATAGTTACATACGTTTCCCATAAACAACAGAAAGCAGAGATTACTCACTTTTACCAGACATGGCAACCGCTGCCAACAATGGAGAATTATGATTGGCTAGTGGAAAGGCCGCACCCCCATTGGCTCTCTGCCGATCACGTGATTATTGGCCGTATTCATTCCATGCATGCATTCGTGTGCGTCATACAGATTCGTGTGCGTGAGATGATGAAAGCATTCGTGATGAAGTAACCAACAAAACAACTCGTAAATCAGTAAGAAAATATTCGTATTTTGTCTTGTTTTTTTGTTTTGGCATTATAATCACTGCAGCTTCCCCAAAAACATTCATACTTTTTTTTTTTTTACGGATATTTTTTTCCAATTAATTTGTTTACGTATAGTTTTTTTGGTAAAAATGTTTACGAGTAAAAAAAAGGCAAAGTACGAATACGAATTTGTTTTGTCCTAAATATAACCCCATAATGCAGGCTGAGATTCTTTCACAGCCCAAAGGGACCCCTGTCCTGTCTCACTGTTTCCCCTTTGTGAAAAAGTAATCACATTTGTTACTAAAGTAAAAGTACTGTATCAATGCTACAATGCAGAAATAGTTAGATGTAAGTAAAAGTTAAATTCAAAATTTACTTGAGTAAAAGTACAAATGTATTGGTATCAACATGTATTTAAAGTAACAAAAGTAAAAAGTACTCGTAATGCCAGAATGTCCCATTTGAGGTTTTCAAAAGTAGTAAAATCTTTTGAAAATAGCAGATCTACAAGCTCACAATGCGTCGCGAGTAATTAGAAACTAAAGCTTTTACTAAAGTCAAAAAAATGTAGTGGGGTAAAAGTACAATATTTGGATCCGAGATGTAGTGGAGTAAAATTGGAAATGCTCAAGTAAAGTACAAAAACCTCAAAATTGTACTTATGCATGAAGGAAGCATGAGGTCAGTCCGTTGTCTCCCCAGGCGCGGCAGAGGGAGTGCAGAGCCCAGGATTACATAGGCAATTGGCACTGGGTGAAAAAAATGGGTTGCAAAATCGTGGGATAAAAATTATTAAAAAAAAAAAAGAAAAAAAAAATTGTACTTAAGTACAGCAATCAAGTAAATGTACTTAGTTACATTACAACACTGGCTTCTAGAATTTAGATTGTGCCGGACCAAAACACCCCACTGGCTTTATATAATAAAATGAAGGACAATAGACAATGAAGTCAATGCGAATTACCAGTGGCCTATTCAATTTCAGTGATAATCAACTCTCATCTTTGATAGTAAATGCCATCTCACAAGGAAAATACTGCCGATGCTCTATTCAGTCTACTGGGACCATATGTGGCAATTGAGATAGTTTTGCCATATGGCCAACATCATTGGTGTATGCTCATTGGTTAACCTAACGACTCTTAAGCGTGTTGAATATAACAACATGTGCACGTATGCATTTTATATTAGTATTAGTATACACACACACACACACACACACACACACACACACACACACACACACACACACACACACACACACACACACACACACACACACACACACACACACACACATTTAGAACGAAAAAATGCAATTATAAATCGAATTCAAAATGTCTCAGATGTCTGAAAGATAAGTAATGTCAAGTCAGATTTATTTTTCTCAAACTGACATGTCTGATCCAATGAGATACTACATAATCCGAACATGTCCTGACCTCAGCTTGGCAAATCCTGAAAGTTTCACACATCAAATGACAGGAATATCATTATTTATTTGTGAGATAGAAAGGCAAAACGCATGAAATGCTAAAGAAGGTGAAAATGGGACTTCCTCCTTGCAGAGTCATCTACAGTACTATGACTAGATCGTCAAAAATATAGGTGTCTGACAAGATCTGACTCTATATTGACACTAGTGACAATTAGTTGAGACGTGTTTGGCAGATGCAGCTGAACGGCTATTTTTTTTATTCTGCCTAAAAGGTTAAATGTCTGTTTACAAAGTTAAAAAGATCCAAAGTGCCATGAAATATTTGGGGACGCTGACTGCATATCAAGTGCCTGCAACATCTCCAGCAATTTGCAGCAGAGAGACTTGAATAGGATGAGTTTGTTGGCAAAGTCTAAAAGCCTAGTTGAAGTCCCTCAGGCAGTCGAAGGCCCCAGGCCACTGGCCCAGTCCAGATTCCAAATAACTTCTGGTACCCAGAGAGTACAAGAGTACCACAGCATCACTCTCTTCCTCTCCTCATAATCTTAAGGGTCAGGCAGGGTAAGAGCACGGTCCCACATGCCTTTCTTTATGCATCGTACAGCAAACACAGCCCAGAGACTTCAGACACAACCATGTCCCATGTCGTCTTCCGGGTGGTGGGCAGTGCCGGCAGGAGTTTCTGTAGTTTGTTTGACCTGCATTTTGAGTATTGGCTCACTGCAAAATACAAGCAAAATGGCTACCAGGTGGGGTAAAGCTGGCATCCTATTGGTTGATGCCTGGTCCAAGTTCACCAATGCTGAACTCCTGAAACTGTTGACTGTTGATCAAAAAGCATAAAATTGTCCCCTTAAAAGTAGTTGGATACAAGGCATGTTAAAAGATACAGCAAGGGAATTGATGCTGATGTGCATAACTTCATAAATGAGAAACTCATTGAATGCAAGCTCAGGAAATAGAGACAGACAGGAGAGGAGGAGAGAGAGGGAAAGAGACAGGAGAAGAGAGAGAGAGGAGCCAGAACAATGTTTGATTGGGCTTATGCCATATATGGGCATAAAAGTGATTCTTTTAGTGTGACATCACAGTGAAGCCTGAGCGTGATGTCAGAGCAGCAAACCCATCTGTTCAGAGTGGTTCCCCTGACGTCACAGTGACGTCAGAGCATTATGTCAGAGCGTCAAAACCATAGAACCACAGACAAACCCATAGAACCACAGTGTCAGGCGTTATAGACGCACACATAGATACACACATATGGACAAGCTGTGACCGTTCACATACTAATCTATAATAAAGGACCAGTATCTTGTTTCTGCAATGCAGCTTATTTTTACGTTTTGCAATTAGTTTCCACCTACTGTAGCTTGCCTCTAACCAGGGCCGACTGGGAGAAATGCGGGGCCCTGAGCGAAGTGTCCCCCCCCCCCCCCCCCCCCCCCCCTCCCCCCGCGGAATTTTTTTACTTGCACGCGCGTGCACGCGCGCATGTGCGCAACCGATTTTCTGTGGCTGTGCATCTATAAATGGTATGGAAATGGAATTAAGCAGCAACTCTACCTCTAAAACGGTAAGACAGAAGCATGTTTATTCTGCTGCTTTTATTGTACACGGCCACAAAGCAGACTCCTGCAGAATGAATGCAATAGCTGAATGGGACCATGTATTTACTTCACTAGGCTATCAATCAGACACAAGATCGTCATGTTGTCAGATGAGGGGATTCCTCATAACTTTGTAGAACTTTACCCTGGCCTTACCTCGCGCAGATATGATGCTCTCTCTCTCTCTCAACTCTCTCATAAGTAAGTAACGGAAGGGAAGGGAACGCTGAATCAAGTTGTAGGATCCCCTGTCTCAAGACTAGATACAGTAAATCCCATAGCCCGAGGGGACAGTCAGCCGTTTCACTGGTTGTTGCTGGTTGTCAGGGAGATATCACAGCCAAACGGTTGACAGGCTCTGTCTCCGTCCTGCAGATTGCGGTGTTTGTCTGATTTAATATGAAAACAAAACTAAATCAATTAACCAAGCCTAGCGCGGGGCCCTTGCAGGTGCGGGGCCCTGAGCGACCGCACCGTTCGCTCTACCCTAGAATCGGCCCTGCCTCTAACCCCTGAATTGCTAGCTTCAGCCATTTAAAACTATCTTTGTTACGATTAAAGGGTCAATTATGGGGAGGGGAGGGTGTTGTCATTTGCAGGGTTTTCTTGGTTGAAATTTCTACCAGGCCAATCAATGGCGGCAATAGCAAATTTGGATCCTGTAGCATGCTGGGAGCTGGGGATAGCCAGGACTGTTCAAAGCCCAGCCAATAGGAACAAAGAGGGGTTATGGCCTAGTTTACTATAGGCCATGACTGGCTTTCGTGTCTAGACTACGATACACGCTGAGGAAGGCTTGACGACGAAATGTGTCCATCCATTTACAGAATGTTGCAAAAAATAGGAGATCTAGGAACAACTGGTTAGGAGAGGACTTAGAAGTATTTGCCTCTGCAGAGCATATCAACAAGATGAAGACAAGGATCTACGTAATATGATACCTTGTCTGCAGGGGTAACAAAATAAGCAACTTTGCAAGCCTCAAATCCGCTGGCTCTGAAGTAATATGAAGCACTGATTTATGGTGAGCTCTGACGGAGATGTCCATCTGTGAGTGTGTGTGTGTGTGTGCGTGCGTGCGTGCGTGCGTGCGTGCGTGCGTGCGTGCGTACGTGCGTACGTGCGTGTGCTCGAGATGAGTGTGAGAAAAAGAGGTGCAGAATGAGAGAGATAGACCGAGAGTGTGGGTGTGTGCGAGCATACTGCAACTTATGTGCGTGAATGCATGTATAGGGGGTAGGCTACTTGGAGGTAAAGCTTTTTGGGGGTGCTTTACTATACTATATCAGTCATAAAACATACCAGCTGTCAATACCAAAATCCTGCATATCAGATTTGAATTGATTTGAATAAAATGTCTAAAGTGGTGCTACAGTGCCCTCCTCTGGGAACAATCTGCACGACAATAAACTACTGTAGGTACTAGAGATCTATTTTTTTAAGATCAACATCAACTTGAAGAAAGTCATGCACTGAGTAGGAGCAATATGTCTATTGACCAAATGGTAATTTGGTAGATTTTGTTTTACTAGATTATTCACTGGCTGTATTTTTTGTCATATGACTCAAAGGGGGTGGGGGGGGGCTAACATCACAAGTGTATTAACGAAATTGACAGGCTAGATTATGTGCATTACGATGAAACAGAGACGTACAGCATACATTCATATTTTAGCTTGAACTCTAAGCTTACATTAGGTATAGTTGGCATTTGGAAGAGGAGTTAGACTGATTAGATTCAAATCAAATCAGTCTGAGTCTTTTGAATTAAACATTCTAACTATGTGTATCTGCACATAGGGAGCGGCATAGCTCAGGGGTAGAGAAACCGTTATTAGAGCACTAAGGGTTCCCGAAGGGTTCCCAGTTCGAATCCGGGCTCCCCCTGAGTTAATGTCGAAGGGTCCTTGGGCAAGACTCTGAACCCCTAATTGCTCCCAGTGAGTAGGTTGGTGCCTTGCATGGCTTCCTCCGCCACCGGTGTATGAATGTGTGCGTGAATGGGTGAATGTAATGCACAATCTCTGTAAAGCGCTTTGGATAAAAGCGCTATATAAATGCACCATTTACCATTTATATAGATAATAATGAGTCAAGCTATAAATTCCACCCAAAATGTGTCTGTCCTTCGTGTTTCTTGAAAACCATTGAGCCTATCGGCTTCAAATGTGTGACGCCATGGACTAGGGTGCTGGGCACAAAGTCTTTGGGCATAACAGATTTGCATCAGGGATCTCCCTATATGGCCATAAAAGGGACACAGGCAAACAGTTGGGTACAACGCGTTCCAGAGTAGGTCCAATGTACTTTCTGTATTGCACTTTTTTATAATTACTTGAAGTAGTAGCAAATACAATTAATTCTCAAACAACTCCAGAAGTAGCCTGGTTCAGTTGAACAGAGCATCAATTTACTGGCTTACATTTTGTTTTTTACAGGCACTAAATAGTCAAGGTAGTAACAGGCAAAGGCCAACATGTTTTCAACCACAACAAACATTTACATTTTCACCCTGATGAAGACCTATTGTGGTCAAACATGTTGGCGTTTGCCTTGTTAATAAAGTGCTTTTATACACCTCTGACACTTTTGACTACTTTTAACCTCTTATTTCTCCTGTGAGCACCCGCTTATGTTGTTTTCTTTAGTTTAAAACATTGTTGAAACAATGTGTTGAGTGCAGGTAAATCTTTGATATAACATTTTGAATTAGATTACCTTTTTCATGGACCACAGCATGTCAAGAAAAAGATTGCTTATCGCTATAACGTGATCTTTTCAGATATAATTTATTTTCACCTCCAGCTATAACATTATTGCGGGAGCGTGTCGCTGTTACTACATCTCATCTTTTCGACACCCGACTCTAACCCTCACCCTAACCTTAACCTCCGTGGAGTGAGTCGCTAACCCTCCGGTCGAAATGATGGGCATTCGCAAAAGCGAGATTTCCCCATTATTGCCTCACCAACCAGCTTAGCCACCAGCTAAAGCCCAACCAAAATCCCTCCGTTTGTGTTTTTCATGCACAGTATGATGAAAATGAATGATTTCACAAGAGTTCATTGCAGTCACATCATCGGTCAGTGTCAATGATTGGTTGCACTTGCACAAAAATAATATTTGGAGCAAAGTGGGAGCATTTTCAATAGTGGTGTTGTGAGGACGTGATTAAATATCCCTGTTTATTAGCAGCCGGAGCAGATGGCTATTCATTACCAATCACCATTCCGGATTCTAGTGCCCAATCCGTTTCATTTATCTGTCAAATTGTATTGCTGCAGATCAACAGATGGCAATAGAATCTTATGCTTGGGGGATTTATGTAAGACTTCATGATTCAAAAACAAAAGTGAATAAGATACATGATGGTAAATAAAGTACAGAGGTCAAGACTGTGAGATTGGAAGTCACAAAACAAAAATATATTTTTTGTTTTAAAAACAGTACAGTACGATTTGACTTGAAATATAAATCATTCCAAGCTTGAGGACAGAGTAGTTCTTCATATCCACGTGGAGATAATGAACTGGTTCACTACAGCTCCCATATCACAATGTCACTTTAGGTTTCTCTACCCTCTTTATAAAGAATTAATTTTGGATTTGTGGTTTGGTAATTATAGTTACACTGCCTCTGTAGACCAGGAGGACCCAGTAGTGCATGGTGTTGGCATCATTCGCCTCTCTTTTTGTGAAGGACACCAGCCAGCCGCCGGGTCTAGAGAGGCAAGTGAAGGACGGTACTGTAGAAACATTTCAGCAGAAATAGAGTCCTATGGATGGATGAGGCCATAGAATCTTGCATCCATCACCACCAAACCCAACATATTCACACACCCAGGTTATATCTAGTACAGAGTATGGCGTAAAACATGCAGAAGACCTTTCCTGCATCAGTGCAAGGTGATGCATGGCCATAACCTTAAAGGACAACTTTAGTTTTTTACAACAAGGGTTCATGTTTTAGATTGTTATTAGAGAAAAGAAAAGATGAGTGTTAAAATGTTTTCATTTACTGCTTTCTATCGTTTTAGTGACTTTGATGATTTTGATTTGCATGCATGCCCCCATGGTTGGGGGCATGCATGCAAGTGGCTAAATATGTATTTTTAGACACAATAAGCCCATTCCCAAGATGCACCACAATCTTTCATGGGCAAATGTGACTTATGGGGGCTGGTGTAAATAGTTAACAAAGAAATTGTCAGCTTATTGTGTCTAAAAAGACATATTTTGCCACTTGTACGCATGCCCTCAACCACTGAAATCAAAATACTAAAATGGCTAAAACGATAGAAAGCAGTAAATGAAAACATTTTAACACTCATCTTTTCTTTTCTCTAATTACAATCTAAAATATGAACCCTTGTTGTAAAAAAACTAAAGTTGTCCTTTAATGGAGAGATAATTAAAATAATGCAATGCTGTAAAAGGCAGAAAAAGTATTATATTATTATTATTACCCATAACATATTGGATGTCTATAATAATAGACGATACCAATTAACAATCTGGATAGATGACTTGGTGTATGTAAAAAATGGCAGTATCTTAACGGACGGATAAGCAATGATTGTCATTGATCAAAATATCCTAATGTCCCCTTTGAAAGATTTTGAGTGTTTAAAATCTTTTAAAATATAAAAATTCAGTGGAATAGATATTATGATTAGTCTCTTGGGTAATGACATTCCTTTTAAAGACAACAAATTGTCTTCTGCAATAACCGGCATCAGTGAGGTGTTCTAACTTCTATGCGAGCCAAACATTTTCAGACGAATGAAGAAGATAAGTCTGAAGGGAGACAGATTGTGATTGTGGCCAAATCCCTTTCTTAGGCTCAGCTCTCTCCTTTACTGTGACAGGGACTGGCAATGTGGATAGTACATCAAAAGTCTGTTGTAATAACACTGAATAACCCCCCCCCCCTTCCTCCTCCAATTCAAATAAGATAGAAAGAAAGAAGGAAAGAAACTACACATGAACGCAAAGACGTTTAGATGATTAGTGCTCACATCATTTAGCATATACTCCTAGAAGTGTTTGATGTCATCTACAGTAGTAAATATATTTTGTAGTATTAGTAATACAGTGTGTATTTCAAATAGCAATGGAAAGGGAAGTTATTTATCAGTTTTTATCAAAACTCAGCAAAGCGGCTTACAGTAGGTGCAAAACAATGAGTGCTCAAAACGAACACAACTGCTATCAAAGCCATTAACAAGGACACATAATATAAAAAGGCTAGATGGTCTTGAAATCTGGTTTAAATTAGGACCGGGACCTACAATTAACAGCGGTAGCCATGTTGATGCTGTTCTATGAATAGACGATTTCATCCACTTCTACTGGAGGGCTCGAGAGACACTTTTGAGAGGAAGCTGAAATGCCTCCGCCTCCTCAGGGATACAGTGGGTGGCCAAAATACCATGTGTTTGTTGTGCAGGGGTTTTTACCAGACTGCTGGAGAAACATCAGGTGTGTGTGACAAAGAACGACAGAGAGAGAGACAGAGACAGACAGACAGTGAGAGAAAGAGAGAGGGGGTGAGTTTGGAACGGATCAAGGCTAACAGCTGCCAACACCTCAAGTGTGAATGAACTGTCATAAGCCTGTCAGTGTTTTCTACCATGAGTGTACCAAGATCGCAAGCACACACGTGAGTGTGTGTGCGCGCGCGCGCGCGTGTGTATCTGTGTGTGTGTGTGTGTGTGTGTGTGTGTGTGTGTGTGTGTGTGTGTGTGTGTGTGTGTGTGTGTGTGTGTGTGTGTATTGTGATAACAGCTGTCACATAAACAACACTCGAGCGTTGCTTCTGCCAGTTTACACTACTTAAGCTTGCATACTGAACAGCATTCAACTCATAATCACTTTGAACGCTAAATCAATGTAAAGTGTGCATGGAGAAATAAACTAAACTAATGAAACTAACAAATGATGAGGGTTTACATGTTTCCAACATGGAAATTTTGATTTGAAAATTTTACTGGAGGATTAAACACTTGAGATGCAGCATCTCGTCTTCCAGAGTGTCCTCAGGCTCAATTGTGGAACATGAGAAATATGTTCCACACAGAGCGAGGACATGTTCCTGATCCTTGCTTTTCAAAGGTCCATTACGTTAGGCCCTTAGGTTTGGGTTTGGGTTTATGTTAGGGGAATTAGAACGAGTTTGTGCCCACACTCATTGATTGCTAAAATGCGAAAGTCGTCATGTTTTTTTTTAGTTTTTTTTTTTTTACCTTTTTATGTGATCGCCAATTTTCGCGCACGCACGAGGCTGCGCGTGCACACTCGCTAAATCCGCGTGTACGATGCCATACAAGGACGATCACAAAAGGATTCATGTTAGCGCGACCAAACTTTAGCAGACAAGCTAGCAAGAAATGCTGCAGGCCATGTGACAGGATCCAGAAACAGAGAAAAGTTTTTTTTTCTGCAACCTTTTGAATGGGTGCCAATGCAGATCCGGATCTCGTTTCCGTCGCAGAAAGGAAGCACTTTATTTTTGGCACTTCGGCGATTATCTTTTAATAAATGTAATAAATATGATAGTTAATAACTCGGGAAACTCAGGCTGGGCAGTTGACATTGTGAAAAACTCTGGGAAATTGTCTCCGGGATGGGGGACCAGAGGCCGGATGGGATACTGTGACTCAGGGATGATGGGGCGTTGGTCCACCCTGCGGACACCTGGAGGCTTACTGATGATGTGCTCCAGAGAGTCTGGCTGCTGAAGCTGGCTCAGGTCGTCCTCAGGGTCGACGAGAAGCTGCTTTGTGTGCCTCTCCTTTTCTCTGCGCTTCATCCACACCACGAACAGAAGCACCAGACCTGTAGGACACAGCCACCATGTTCAGCTTCTACCAGGTGCTCCACACATCTACTATCACACTGGGCTGCCACCCCTCAACACACAAATTGAGAGAAAACACACACACGCACCCATGCACGCGCACGCACACACACAAAGACACGCACTCCATCAAGTTTTAAATTCAGCTGGAAAGCAGGACAGCTGCAGGTGCAGTTCTACATGAATCTTAAATCTGTTTGAAAAGTGCATGAGTTCAGCAACACATGGGAATAAAGATGCCTGTCAGCGTAATGTGTTTCCAAGACATATAGCAGATATTTACCCTAACAGACAAAGACTTGTATGTCAAGTTGTCAACAGATGCAGGAGAGGATTTCAACCAGCGGGGCATTCATCTATAATACAAACTACTGTACTGTTTATGTGTTACAACCTGCTGAATGTTTTATGACGTCCCAATATGCTCTGCTTGGAAGACATGCCAATCAAAGAAAATCACTGGCAACTTTAACATTATGACTGTAAGTGTGTGTGTGTGTGTGTGTGTGTGTGTGTGTGTGTGTGTGTGTGTGTGTGTGTGTGTGTGTGTGTGTGTGTGTGTGTGTGCGTGTGTGTGTGTGTGTGTGTGTGTGTGTGTGTGTGCTTACTGAGAAGAATGATGATGCAGATCAGTATAGAAATGATGGCTCCAGTGCCCAGCCCGGCGGCAGCCACAGCCCCCAGGGTGGTACAGTCTCCGTTCTCATCGCAGGGACACACCTTCAACCTGATGATGGACCTGTTGGACAGGGGAGGGGAGAGATGTTGCTACCGACAAACAAACAACAACAACTGGAGTATTAGTTATTATTCTGGGAAAAGTGTGTCACAGCTAAATGCTTTTGGTGAAAGAGAGATACCAGTCATAAAACACTCCCTCAGAGGCAATACTTTATTAGACAGTTTGGCAGACAAGCTGGCTTCTTTCAGGATGAAAATAAACTGGAGAAGATGAGACAGACCTTTATTGATCCCACAGGGGAAATTCAGTTGTCATCACAGAAGGCAGCTTGTCTGCAAAAATGTTGTCTATAACACTAATTGCATTGGATTTATCAGTGTGCCTCATCTCTTACCTTGCTGATGCTCCTGATAATCAGCACCTTCAAGCATCAATGCAATTCAGGTGCACGCTTCTATTTTATTCAATCAGCTAAATGCTCATAAAAGGGGCACTGCAGTACAGATCCAAGCTAATTTGTTCTCGTCTGAGTATCTGTTACTACAGGCCATACTGTATCATCCGGGTTATGGTCCAGTTACGTCGAGGGGAAGCTGGGCAGCTCGAAGACGAAGGGCCCTGCGTTGGGCTCGATGTCCGTGTTGGCGGCCGTGATGTTGGCCCCGTTGGCATTCCTGTTCAGCCGCTCACAGATCTGAGCCTCCTTGGGCACCAGCGCCGGGGGGTTGTCATTAATATCTATCAGGTAGATCTGCAGAGTGCCCGTCCCGCTGGCTGCAGGAGAGCCTGGAAGCATGGAGGAGAGCAGGAGGAGAATATGAGGTGTCCATGCCTGTGTGGCATGGCGGTATTTATTTAACAGTTGCCAACAACGCCACCTAGGGAATTGCACCCTAGGAAATAGTTTTGAGGAACCTAAATCTAAAGTAAACCACCTGAGACCACATGATTACTCCCCACAAGGTTCGTTGTACAATATAAGGAATATAGGCAGAGACATGGTGTTAACAAGTACAAAATGTTTTATTTACTATAGTATACTAATCATCAGCAATAAAATGTATTCAAAGGGTTAAACATCAACAGTGAGTTACTACAAAACATTATACAACCGACAGGCCAGTACTGGGGGAAGGAGGAGAGGTGGGCAGGCCAACCGACCCAGGGCAGTGGCTCCCCAACACACACACCACTACAAGAGCAAAGCACACACAAAAGGGGGGTGTTACCACTACCACTGGGGCGGCCGTCACCTGGTCCCACTTGGCTCACCCAGCACTGGTCCTGTAAAAGAAACAATAATTAGTATCTCACATTAAAATACAGTTGTCAGGTTGGTGTTAAGTCGATGTGAACAGGGGTTTCGTGGACATTAGACATTAAATCAGCTCGATAAATCCAAGGCAAGGGCCATTGTCATAGGTGACATCACTCCAGGCAAAGCAGCAGTGTTTGTTACTCCTCAGGCCTGGGAATATACAAGCAGCCGTGTTAGCCTAGCCTTTAATATAGTAATTAATAATAACACAAGAGACAAATCTAACCTACCACTCACTCCAGGGCAACACACACGGTTGGTGTCTTGACACCCTTTGTGTGTTCCAGTCAGCCACATACACTGTGGTAGAGAAGTGGGCTTGTGGAGGGATAGACAGCTACACACAGGGACTAAACACAAGAAAGAACGGGTCAAGTTCATGACCATAACCAATATACAATGCAGGCACTCGCTCGCTAAACAAGACATACCTGCACTGATGCATAGTAGGTGAACATACTGGAGCCCAACAGGCCAGCTCCATCCAAGGCAACTTGGTCGATGACGCACACACAGGGGAAAAGTGTGGCAAGCTGCAGCCCAAAGGGCCAGCTTGGTTTAAGAGACCTCCAGTCTCTGAGGCCGGCTACAGACCTAAAGGCATAAAAACGAGTGCGAGTCGTGTGGGGGAGGCGGGGGGCAGGCACAGCACAATGCATTCCGGATGGGAGTCGAGTGGTTTGAAGTCGAGTGCGAGTCGTGTGGTGTTGTGTGGTTGCGTCCAACTTGCTCACGACTCGCACAGAGACAGTTGTAGGCGAGCACTGGGGAGCAGACAAGCTGCACTTGATGAGACAGAAGGCAGGGTTCAGCTGCCAACCAATAGGAGAGAACCACCGTTCTGCAGCGAAACTGGGCAGAGCACACTTGTAGTCCACTACACTACAGTGCGTTGAGCCTTCGGTCTGCAGTGATCATCGCGCTGTCTCTCCTCTTCCCTCGTTCTCCTGGCCATTTCAAGCCGCTTCTCCCTCCTTCTCCTTCTCCTCGCCACCAACACCGCCAATACAAGCGCCCTTTTGCGTCCTCTAAACAACATTTTGCCCAACAGGTGTCACCAAGCAGCAGCAGTACTGTCCACCGACGCCAACTCCAAAAAGACTACACGCTCGAAATCCACTTACACTTCCGCCTCTCGCTGGACGGCCCACGTCCGCAAAGCATTGTGGGAAATGTATTCTTTTTTGGAACAGACTTTCCAAACGGAACAGACTCGCACTGAACACAGAACGTTCCAGTCTGAGTGCGGCCTGAGGACACTGACAACCAAATGAGAGAGAATCTAACCAGGCAGGGGGGTGTGCTGTTTAAGTATTGTAGTCAATCAGCAGAATGATTAGTGGGAGGAGGATGGGCCATTGGCAAAGTGGAAGCCAACGCCCATCCTGCTACAATCCATCCCCTCCAATTGTGTCGTTGCCCCGACGATGATACAATTAAGCAGTTAAGCTAAGAAACTCAACCATTACTGGTACAGAATTTGACGCTGAAGCCCATCAGGCCAGCAACTAGGATCATACATACAACGCTGAAGCCCGTCGGGCCAGCTACACTAGAGACACAAAGTAGTATTACCATACCTTCATGTCACCTATACTAGATGGGCGTCCCTCCGTGAGAGGTGGCTCCCGGGTGCTTGGGAAGGGGTGGTGCAGGTCCTCCAGGTACAGACACCAGCATGGCCATTGCCCGTGTGCACCTGAACCTCACCATCCCCACTCCCAGCCCAAACTGAGGCCTAGCCGAAAGGCAAAGTTGCCGCAAAGTGGTCCATTTAAGGCTGCCACCTCAAAACTTCCCTTAGAGCCAACAACCCTGCTCAAACTTATCACCACCCGGTCCCTTGACGGGAGAACCTGGGAGCGCCACAAATACTAGTCAAAACGTTTTGAAACCTGGCTGTTCAGCTCATTTCGAGGTGAACAAAATTTTAAGACTGTAGCCCAACAGGCCAGCCATCGTACCTCCTAAAACCATGCCTGCTCAGCTCTTCGAGGTGAACAAAATTGACGACTAAGCCCAACAGGCCAGCCATAGAACTGTTTAAAACCATGAATGTTCAGCTCTTCGAGGTGAACAAAATTGAAGACTAAGCCCCACAGGCCAGCCACTACGAGACACCCTTGACGGATTGTCTGCTTTAAAATGTCAGTATCTGAAGGGACACAAGTAAAACTATCTACAGCTATAATTGTCCAGCTCTTGACGAGGTGGGCAAATACTGTCCGGCTCTTTACAGAGTGAACGGCAAACACAACTTTAACACATATAACTGTTCAGCTCCTTCTGAGGTGAACCAACTTGAAAGGACTCACTTATCCTACAGGGGGGGGGGGGGGGGGGGGCTGTCCTATCCACCAACAAACGCTGCTGCTTTGCCTGGGGTTACAATACCCATGACCAACCGCCTTTGTCGTGGATTCATCAACCTGATTAAATGACGTTGCCTTTGCGGTGTGAAATCCCCAGTCACATCAAGACTGCCTGCTCCAATCTGACAATTGTATTTACTATGTATGTGAGATACTAATTATTGTTTCCATTACAGGACCGGTGCTGGGGGGAGTTAAGTGGGACCCGGTGACGGCTGCCCAGTGGTAGTGGTAAACCCCCTCTTTGCTGTGGTACCTTTTAGTGTTTTTGAGTTGCTGTGTGTTGGGGATCCACTACCCTGGGTCGGTTGGCCGGCCCACCTCTCCTCTTTCCCCCAGTACTGGCCTGTCTATGTACAATGTCCTGTATAAACTCACTGTTAACTTTTAACCTTTTGGATGACTCTTATTGCTGACAATTAGTAAATGATAGTAAATAAAACATATTATACTTTTGTTACAACCATGCCTCTGCCTATAATTCTTATGCTGTACAACGAACCTTGTGGGGAGTAATCATGTGGTCTCTGGTGGTTTACTTAGATTTAGGCTCCTCAAAACTATTTCCTAGGGTGCAATTCCCTAGGTGGCGTTGTTGGCAACTGTTAAATAAATACCGCCATGCCACACCTGCACAGAACTTCTCATTCACTATAGGGCTGTAGTGAATGAGCGGCTCTGTTCCAGATGAAAGCTGAGAGTTTGTATTTGTCAAATGAGAGATTGAGGCTAGAGGAGACTTTCTGCGTTTGACAGAAATACTCTGACAGTTTTGTATTCCACCTCTTTCCCAAGCTAAATAAAACCCTTCACTTCTGGGAAAATCTCGATTGTCCGGTTAGGGTTAGGTTTAGGCATAGTTTTACTGAGGTTATTATGGTTGGGTTAAGGTTAGGTTTAGATTTAGGCATAGTTTTACTGAGATTAGGGTTAGGTATGGTCAGAGTAATGGGACTTCGGAACAATGGGACGTCGGAACAAAGCTAAGCACACGTCAGCAATGGAATCACAGTCCCACAGGAAACAGGATGTGACGTCATTGAAAAATCCGGATCTGCATCTGCTTCCTGTTTATTTATTTTTTTCACAGATTTCTTTTTTTCTCTGCTTCCTGACTTTCACTGCATGTGCAGCCAAAGAATTGGGTGGAACGCCTCACTTTTTTTCCCACGGAAACACAGAGACAGTTATTGGTTAAATATTCTTGGCAGTGAATGAGTTAATGATGACTGTAACAGTAAAACAAGTCCACGTCCGGGTGGATTATTCGACATACGATGTGAGGCCCCAAGAGGATGTGTTTGTACACAAAGGCCCATCTGTCTGCTGTTTTATCACTTTTCTGAGGCTTCTGAGAGAGTTCACTCTTCCGTGCCGATGAACATGGTCACATGCATACAACATACACGCACGCAGGCACACATGCCGGCAGAGACAAATCTCAAAGCTATGTGCATTGATTAGACAAAAATACTGCATTGGTATCAGCATTTTGTAATAAAGAACAAAAGCGAGGGAGCAAGAAAGCAGAGTGATAAGTGTACCGATGTGCCATTTCAAAACTTCACGTGCCATGCCATTGGCAAGACAGTGTATTTGCAGGGGATTTGTAGAAACATGTGATTGTAGATCAGCTATTTTTGCTAATTTCTGCAAAAATAAGCTCTGTTCTCCAAATAAATTAGAAAAGCAAAACAGGGAAAGAAACCAGTGAAAAGAGCATTAAATACTGAAGTTTTGTAACAGCACATTTGTATGTGTATAGGTACATGTATGCATGTTTATGCATGTTGTTTGTATAAGGGGGGGGGGGGGGGGGTCTGTTTGTGTGTGCACATATTGATGGTAAAAGGATAGCTCTGAAAAATAGAAAGAAAGAGACTCAGAATTAGTGAGTCGTGAACAGTGTGAGCAGCAGAGCTGTTTATTGAGCGTGTTTCAGGGGTTGGCAACCCTTGGCTGCCTCCAATTAAGAATACATTCCCCACCACGCCGCACCAACCAATGGCTAGAGGGGAACTATAGTGGCTGAGATAAAGACACATACAAGCAGACAGTACGATGTACGCATGCAGACACACCATATATAACGTACACACACGCAAGCACACACGCACACACACACTTGAAGAGCTCTGTATGGTTCCGGTTTGTTCATCCCAGCCATGCATGGGATGGGGGACAGGCAGAAGCAGCTTGCTACAGCTGATAGCAGAATTATGGGGGTTTTAACCAGCTAAATAAATAATTATGTCCGCGTAAATTCCTCAAAAGGCAAGCAAGTTGAAAAAAGGGACTTCTTGGAAAACTGGAGTTATGTTCTTTGAAGACAAAACAACAACCACAACAACATAGGACTGCTTGAAAGTAAAACGTTGTAGGTGTAAAACAGATGGTGCAGGAACATGATAATAATGTCTTCTTTTCACCAGACTGTCCTCCTGTATCTCTGCCCTGTCCCTCAACCCTCTCAGTCACTCACCACCACCCTCTAAGTCTTACTACAATCCCCTCTCACATAATTACATCCTAATTGCATCAGACTAAAGGACTTCTCTCTTGCTTGTTTTGTTTGCCCTTAGTGCTGCATTTGATACTGTACCATTGACCATCACATCTGGTTGCAGAGACTAGAGCATCTGGTTGGCAATAAAGGAGTCATTCAGACCAAAACACATGTAGGTATTGTATTAGTTATGAGAGAGCCTGCAAAATCTAGCAACAGGGGCAGCTATGAAGAAAATCGACTAAAGCAGGTATGAAGGGGTATGATGAGAGGCAGATTTAACCCTATATGTGTTTTGGAGCTAAGTTAGTTTGAGTGTTATCTGTCAGATCAGTTTGTACAAGCTAAATACATGAAAAAGTTAGATACAGAGACCGCAAGGTTTTGTGCTTGGACCAACACTAAACATCTGACATCATAGATGTATGACGTCATAGACCACATGAGACTGACACAGCTATGTATAGAGCGTGACATGACATGAGATGTGACGGACGGACAGGATCTGAATGCGAACTATGGTCGCAACAATCACCATCGCTGTGAAACCAAAAGGATACACTCCATAAATTGACATTGTTATGTGATGATACTCAATTATGTACAGTATATCGGTGAAGCCAGATGAAACAAATGAGCAAACTAAAGTGTCTTGACACACCTTGTTGTGATTTGGCACTATATTAAATTTAACTGAATGATAATTGTGTATATAGTGTTTTATGATTCTGCATTGCAGGCTATAATTGTATTACATGTGTGTTATAAATATGTGCAGGGGAGGAAGGAGTCTCAAATCTCCTTACACACAGAAGCCAGCTGAGCTCAGACATATGGGCAAAGTTAAAGAATGGATAAAAGTTAAAAGTTAAAGAATGGATAAAGAAGGACAGTTTCTAGAGCAAAAGATTGTGGGAGGGAGAGAGAGACAGACAGACAGACAGACAGACAGACAGACAGACAGACAGATATAAAGGGAGGATCTGGTTACATTTTCAATAATGAAATTATGATGTGAAGCTTTCTAATCCAACCATCCTTTTCCCTCACTGCAAAAACAATGCTGGAATTCAATGTGACATGCTCTCTGAAATTGTCATTTACGCACATATGCAAACACAACACACACACACACACACACACGCACGCACGCACGCACGCACGCACGCACACAGACACACACACAAATGCACTGCGCATCACCGATAAGGCACTTTTTGAGGAAGAAAGCAGTTGCTTCTTGCTTGAGAAAAAAGGAAACTGATTGAGTTTGTGCTCGGCTAAGCTAAGAATCATGGATTCAGCCAGCTCTAAGCCAGCTGTACTTTTCTCTGAACCAGAGCCAGCGAGCCCAGACTCCATGTCCTCTATGCTTCTGGAACCACACAAAGTTCAGCTTGGAGTTTGGTTTTGTCACTGATTAATGAACTGTGCTTTCATACACAGATGAAAGGATAAAAGTTGTATGGAAAAGAGAAGGATACGAAGAAGCACTCCTGTAGGACTGAACAAAGTGCCTCTGTCTTTCGTGTTTTCCAGATAAACGCTGGAAAATACACTGATACACCAATAAATACATTTGAATTGAATTGAATTGAATTGAATTGAATTGAATTGAATTGAATTGAAACAAACATGTAGAAAGAGGCTTCTTACCATTGTCTGTGAAATACATTTAACTTTGTATACTGTACCTGAGTGTGCACAGAGACACATCAATAGAGAAGTTACTAACAAACCAAATACATTTCCTTTCATGCTTTGTGACTGTAGGAGCCAGTGAAGAATTAAACCATAGACCATTTAATCATATAGAGGTGGGGTGTGTTTGTAGGCGTGTCATACCCACCCCACCCTGACTTCTATATGGATAAATGGTGTGAGTGTTTGTGTGTGGTTGCGCATGCGTGCGTGCAATCTACAGTAGGTGTGGGTGGAAGAGGTTGGGTTGGAGCAAAATGTCCTAAGCAGTCTTGGTCCAATAGGACAGCAGGTAGGAGGTGAAGACATCAGCCTGAGCTAGCAGGCGGTGGAGGAATCTCCAGGATTTCAAAGTCTAATCTCACTTCCCCTGCAGTACTTGATCTGCTCTTTCTGCTCTGCTCTTCCAATTCCATGATTCCATCTGATCTCTCCGACCCTCTACCCGCCTCTCTCCTCGTCATGTGACCTGAACCTGTACTGCCAGTGGTGGGAAAAAGTACTCAGATTCTTCACTTGAGTGAAAGTATCAATACTGCAATGTAGAAATACGACTGTTACTTTAAAGGAGCTATAGTCAACTTTTTCAAGAAAAAGTTGACTATAGCTCCTTTAAGTAAAAGTCCGGAAGTCAAAATGTGCTTGAGTAAAAGTACTTAAGTATTGCTATCAAAATGTACTTAAAGTACGAACGTACTTATTATGCAGAGGGTCCAATTTCACACGTTTTCAAATGTATAAAATGTATAAAGAAATCATTTGAAAACAGCCAATCTACAAGCTCTCGATGCGCATTGAGAGCTTGTAGATCAGCTATTTTCAAATGGCCAAAATATACTGTATAGGGCTGGAGTGTTTTAATAATCAAATCTGCAAAGTAACTAAAGTTTTCAAATAATTGTAGCAGATTAAAAGTACAATATTTGCCTTTAAGATGTAGTGGAGTAGAAGTAAAAATACAGCAAATTGGAAATACTCCAGTAAAGTAAAAGCAACTCAGAATTGTACCTAAGTAGGAGTAAATCTGTGTACCGCCTCAACCCTCTATCTATTGTATTCACAAACATCCTCACCCTCCATCTCCTCATCCTTTTCTCATTTCCTTTGCATTTCTGGGTTCATCGCCTGCAAACCCTGGCGGCGGCAATCGTACTCATGAACACGCAACATCAGTCGCGTGCCGATGACACTCTGGCCTGCACGCTACAACGTTTCCACATCTATCTGATTTCATTTAGTCAAAGTCAGCCAGGGGGCCACAAAGCAGTTTTGTTATGTGATATGTTCAACTCTATCTAAATTGAAATGGATTTGACCTCAACTTGGTTTCTATATCCTACGTATCAGGTCTGCTCAGAGCTAAATACAATCTACAAACAAATACATACAGATAACCTATTTATGCAGGTGCATTTCTACCATGGTAGGGGTGGGTGTGTTTGGCGGCTGATGGGGGGTGGATGGGTGCCGATGTGGAGGGTGTAATCTCTCCTCTCCCAGTGGTGTATAGTAACTACAGTAATTTACTTAAGTACTGCAGTTTGGAGATATTTCCAATTCCCATCTCGGATTCAATATTGTACTTTTACTCCACTACATTTAGTTACTTTGCAGATATAAATTATAATATTATGAAACACACATAAACCAATTTAACCCTATTTTTTACCTTGGCTATTTGAAAATAGCCGATCTACAAGCTCACAGCGTGTCGCATCGTGGTGCGTTGTGAGCTTGTAGATGTGCTATGTTCAAACATTTTGTACTTTTACTTTTGGTACTTGAAGTAGCCTACATTTTGATGCTAACACTTTCATACTTTTACACAAGTACATTTTGAATTCTGAACGTTTACATGTATCCAGGCACGTGCACACATAGACATCAAAAGCCCTTTATCCGTCCGTAAAAAGTGCCCTCTCCAGACCATGAATGCATGCAGTTTTAACTATGGCGGAAGAAACGCAAATGTCCTCTTTCCATACATGCTTAGTTCAGTGTGGTATCAAGCACCGAAAATAGCCGACCTCCAAGCTCACAGCAACATTTTGTGAACTTGGAGGTCTGTTATTTTCGATATTTTCACCAAAAGGCTCTTTTAGAAATGTCAGACCCTGCCTCTCTAATATTCTCTGCACGTCCCTGGCCTACACTCCCTAGGTGAGCTGAGCCCCGTGGCCGCTGACTGTCAGACTGTGAAATGACTGGCGGGGCTGGACCACGTCTAGTACAGAGGGGTGAGGGATACAAGTGTAAAAGGCAGAACGAGACAAATTAGAGAAACGAGGGGAACCTCACAGACACTGGTTGAAGCACAGTAATGTGATCTAAATGCACAGAATAGAATGGAGAAAACAACTGGTAACAAACCTACACCCACAGCTTTAAAATAATCCCGATATATAAAGTTCCGCCTAAAGTCTTTGCATTGGTTCTTTGAAGCGCTTATCCTATTACACGGTTTGGTTGAATGCTTGATTCTGATTGGTAGGGGCGGACTGGGCATCTGACATATCGGGTATATGACCGGTGGGCCGACTATACAAGTGGGCCTCTGGGCCCACGTTTTCTTTTCTTTTTTTCTTTTTTTCAATAAATAAATAAATAAATACATAAATAATCTTTGACACCATTTTAGGATTAGCATTTTTAGGCTGGGCGGCAACTAAGTGGAAAGGGCCAATCCGTCTGTAGCATAGCCCCACAGAGTAGAGAGTCATCACATGATTGGCCCACTGACTTGTCTATCATCTGAATATTAGCCTTGTAGCCCAATCACAGGCTACTGTGGCCCAGGAGTCCCACCCAAACATAAAACAGCTGATACAAGCCCACAACGTGTCGCAGCCTCGACGCATTGTGGGCTTGTAGATGCCAGGGCCGAATTTGTGTCCCAGTACGGCCCTGCTGATTGGTCAATCGCTGTAATCAGCACCTCTCTATAACAGAACGATGCCTAATCAAAGGCTCAGAGCACTTGCTGCATTCAGGCTGCACTGCATGAATGTTGTGTCATATCCAATGTGAGAGCCATGTTAACAAACACACGGTGCCATTTACAACTAAATGTTGCTCTCAAGAATGTTTTTTAAACATATTTGAAGCGAGAAATAGACGATGCGGTAACAGAAAATGGATTGACCAAAACGTCCTTGTTTTCCAAAGCGACCGTGTTGCGCTGGGGGGACACACATTATTAATTTTATTGAGTTGCCGTGTAAAAAGCGGGATAATGTCTGATCCCTTACTTAGAACTGCCTAGATGGTGATTCAACGGTGGACAGACGGTGGGTGATTAGATGTCACAAGCGTAACAGCCAGACTTACGAGGCGTACCATTGCTCCCGGCCACACAAAACCTGGCACAAACATTGTTCAGGGGTGTGGCATGAGAATTGTCACACCAGTGGGCACAAGTTGACGAGGACTTTGTTCCAATCCACAACATACTTGACACAAACACTGCTATGAGAATAGCCAGGGGGTCACGGTGTGTCCTAGGCTAGGTACCCTCACAAAAAAAAAGAAAAGAAAAAAAAAAAAAACATTCAGTAATCCTGGTCTCTAAACTGCCTCCCTCTGGCCAGCCGGGGCGCCTGAAGGAGGGGAAAGGAACTGGGTGGAATAACGTGTTCCAGGGGCCCACACCATTGCTCCAATCCGCACTAAACTTTCCACAAACACTGTTCAAATGTCTGGCATGAGTAAAAAAAAAACTAAATTGCGCACATATGGGGGTTTACAGCAGTGTTTAACACTCCAAATGGCAATAACTCTGTGGGCAACAACATTTTTCCAATGTGTTTCCACCCCTTCCATTGACTGAATTAAGATTTATTTCACCAGACATACGTATCAGTTGGCGGAGATCTTTGATCGAGGCCCTGGTTTGAAATCAACCACCGCCTGGTCTCGTATATCTTTCCTCTCTCCCTGCCCTTGCTTTTACTGTCTCTTTACACTGAGCTTTATCTGAAATAAAGCATAATCCTTGTATAAATACTGTATATTATATATATATATATATATATATATATATATATATCCCTCTGATGATAATGAAAAGGTAGAAAAGGTCGGTTCCCAGAGCCATGCAGGCCTATAGGTCCACCATTGCACTTTAATTAAGTCTCCCAAACAGAGCTCAATGCAGATGTAATAAAACGCATGTGAAGTAAATTAAGCACATAATGACCCACCGACTGGGCTAATTTTCCTTGTCATTTAAGAGACGATCCAATGTATAATTAGCCTTGTTTTTTCTTTTTTTCCCAAAGAAAGCAGGTTAAGGGCAGGACTTGGTGCCATATTTCTTCAAAGGTTTCCTCTTCATTACTTATTTAGTTCCAGGGTTTTCAGGTGGCTTTCAATTACACGGTAGGGCTAATCGGACAATTAGAACAAGGTTTTTGGAAGGAAGCTGCAGTGTTGTTGTTTACAAATCCCCACCATTAGCAACACCGCTGGGGGCGACTGGCAGTCAGTGGCCAAGACTAACTTTTAATGAAGTGTTTTCTGTTTAGTTGGAAAGGTAAACACTTCTTGTTTACTCAGTGTGAGGGTTAGAAAATACGTATTATATTTTTCTATTCCTTCTCTCACTTTATTTCAAATGCCTCCCCAAGCAGAGGCCTACACTGAAGTTTGTCTCGTTTGGGGGTCGACGTGTGAGTGTGTGCATGGGGTGAATGGATGATTAAGGCTGGCAGATTTAGCAAGCAGCAAGTGGGAGGTACGACATTTATTTTTCAAACCCATGACCCCCGAGGATGAAAAATACATGTCTCAAGCTCAGGCATGGTGTTGTGGGTAATCATTTATGCGAGTGTCTCTGATCCCATGTGGACCTGAACGTGCAGCATCTGACAGCTGATGCATGATACCTCACTCTGCCCTCCTTCGTCCCCCACCTCCACCCTGCCCTCCCAGTCCAAATGAACCCCCGACGTCCCCCCAGGACACTGTCCGTCTGCTTCCCCGCCCCCCTCGCCTGATGAGCACCTGTCGGGTTCAAAGCACCACCTGCACTCATCTCTCCACCGCCACCACAACCATCAGGTCCGTTTCACTTTACTTTCCACCTTCACCGCTCTCTAAATCTTCATCGCTTACTGTAACTCCCACCATCCATTTTAGAGAAAGATATCTACCTCCTTGTCATTATTCGAAGAGCCCAAACATAAATTAGACGCAGCATAAATGTTGTGTCACAGGCATCTTCCCATCTTCCCATTGCTCATTCAAATAACGAGATATATCGTCTAACTTTTTGATGAACGGGGGCAAAGTTACATAAATTGCCTCCCTGGCACTTTTGCTGTTATCAGGTCTGTGGGAAGGATAAGGGTTGGCTTGGCTTCCGACCAAGCCTGAAGCACTGAGGAGAAAAATAAACAGACTCTAGCGTGGTGTGCAGGAGCTTCACCCCACAGCTCAGGGGCCTTGTGTTTAAAGCAGGGGCCTTCAACGTTTTCAGGCCAAGGACCCCTTAGCTGAGAGAGAGATGAAGCAGGGACCCCCTCTACATATTGTATAAATGTGTGATGCAGATTTTCATCGATTTCAGTCTATGTTGGATTCATGTTAATGTGTATTTTCAGACATTTAACCTCTTAAGCCCCAGGGGGGTCCAGGGGCAAAATCCGCCTAAAATGTGTGCCCAAATTGGAACAGTTATGGGCACAAAACTACAATGAGTATGGCTACACTTGGCTCAACAAATAGCAGCTAACCCCTGAAAATTCATGAATGCAGTGTAAAATATCACATTCTTCTCACCAAATTGCCCTGCTGTGACCATTTACTGAGGAAAAGATGACTGAAAAAGAGCTCCGCCTATGGAAAATGTGTATTCTGAGTAGTGAATGAGCCTCAAGACCTCATTGAAAACATATATAATGAATTGAGAAAATGTCCACCAAGGTGTCATCAATTGATATGCAAAATTTGATGAATGTGCGGACACACATTTGGAGAGAAAATGCAAATTTGGAGACAAAATGTACCCAAACATGCTAAAGGACATTTCTGCAACAACTTACAACCCAGGTCCCTTAAATTATGTTATGTGAACACAATAGAGTATTTTTCCCATCATATTCACCCTGTTTTTTTGCAGATCTATCATTGTGCATGGTTTAAATGTATAAAATACCCATCAAAATAGCATTATTTTGACTCCTAATGGAGCAATAAGAAGCTGCATATCAAAAACTGTGACTGAAATGTCATGACCTTTTCACTAGGGGGCACTCTGCATCAAGCCAGGGACATAGAAAGAGCGGATGTGTTCTCTTCTCATACACCATGCTTGTCAGCAGCTACGTCATAGCTATGCTATGCTATGCTGTTCCAGACCCAAATCAGCGATGTCACTTCCTTTTCTGTGAAAAAAGTGACGTTACTGATGTATCCTTAGTATCTTCATGAAGGGAAGAGAACAATAACATGTAGCCTGCCCAGACGAATTAGGAGGAGCTCACAAAGGATAGAGACGCGTGCGTCATGCGTAAACGGGAAACTGAGGGAACCAAGCTTGCGGCATTACGCAGTAACCTAAATCGGGCATAGATTGGACCATGACGATCCTAATCCCATCGTTAGAAAGCTCTGGGGCTACAGAATCGATCCATCACAACCAAACATGACTCAAATATATAATTTTGTCGTCCAAGGGGTTGAAAGTACGAGTGGTCGGATAACAGTTATTGGACGTGACTCGCTGTCTGTCATGTTAGTTTTCGTTGTAAGCTCACAGAAAGCAATTCCTAGTATGGAAATGAATCATGAAGGATATCTCTCATCAAATGAGGACTGGAGACGGGCATTTTTGGAGTTTTTGATGGAGTAACACCGTAAAAAGGAACTACAATTTGCGCAAAAGTGTTTTTCTGCAAACTTTTTCCGCTTACGTTTCCGACGCTGGAGAGATGAGTTTACATCCTATCGACTAAAGGTTGGTCTTGTTCGAAAGAGCTGAATCTCCTGATGCGTTTCGATACCAAGGTTGTTTGTCTAGCTTACGGGAAAGTGTTTCTATGAGAGATTGCATGTAAATTGTTCTTATATTTCTGGCGTTTGTAAATATTAGACACTATTTTTTAAGATATTATTTATTAGACTAATGTATGGATGGAACATACATTTGCAGCACATTATATATGCTATAGGCCCACTGTAGCTGAATCAACATCGGAATTGTGGTTTTATTAGGTCTCTATTGATTTATTGACTGGTGAAAAGTGGTATACGGCCATTGCCCCCGCCGGCGGGGGCAATGGGGCTCCACTTAAATCGTCGATATTTTGTAAACTTGACCTATCACTATATACTTAGTCTGCTCTTTTTCCCCTCTACACCAAACCTCTTACCCGAAAATAGCCGATCTACAAGCTTGTGAGCTTGTACAAGCTTGTGAGCTTGTAGATCTGCTATTTTTGGCTACAGTTCTCAGAATATGAACATTAGGGTTCAAGTGTTTAATATAAAAAGGATTGGAAGATTTGGAGGACCCCCTGTAGTAACTCTGAGGACCCCCTAGGGGTCCCGGACCCCCTGTTGAAGACCCCTGGTTTAGAGTGTCCAAAAGACTGTAAAGATCCAATGCCTCCCTGATTGACACTCAAGGGTTGGATTGGTGTCATGTCCAGAGGATGTACTTCTACAGTACTTCATGGCAAGGGCATGCATCTGTCAAGCTGCCTCAAGCTTCTTGCCCTATATAGCATAGCAGTGTATTTCGTACCATTTTGTTTCCCCATCTCTGGTTCCACAGAAAGATAGCCCATTCATTTGCCCCATAGAGATTTACAGTATATTTATATTATATATACATTATTTTAAGCCTGGAACCAATCCACCTAGGATTGATTCCTGGTGAATCATGACCATAAAACATTTGATTCAGTGTCAGAAACATCCTATATTAAAATCGGCTTAAAGGAGAATGAGCAGACGGGCAGGTGGACCGCATTGTGACGCTCATATCACAATGACTCGGTGTGTTGTCTAACTTCAAAGTGTTGAGAGGGAGAGGGAGAGAGAGAGAGAGAGAGAGAGAGAGAGAGAGAGCGAGCATCTTCCTCAATTATAACGTACACACAATTTATTCTAATTACTGTGAAATTAGCTGGTAAATGTGTTTACATCTTCTCCCCAGAGAGCACAGGAGGAAAGGAGCTGGTGGAGTTTGTAGGAGGTATTAATGTCACATACAGACTGTACACAGACCCAGCTTTCTGTCTGGCTGCGTCCACAGAGCACAGTTGTTATCAACAGAGTTGGTACCAACCCTATCCTGATAACTTCATCAGATTATAGAGGTACAGTACACACCCAAGATAATGGATAACAATCTGGGCTGCCTCATAAAGACAAACTGTGTGTGTGTGCGTCCGTGTGTGTGTGTGTGTGTGTGTGTGTGTGTGTGTGTGTGTGTGTGTGTGTGCGTGCGTGCGTGCGTGCGTGCGTGCGTGCGTGCGTGCGTGCATGCGTGCGTGCGCCACATTCTAGAACTTGTCCTAAAAGTGTCATAGCTGTGTCCTCTGACAAGATTTAATATGAAAGCCAGGGATACAACATTGTTAATGTGCTTTTCTCTTGGAGATTATTGTATTGCAGAGAAACAAAGACAATACAGCATTTCCCAAGCTTATATATTTCTTTCCCTGACCTTTAATCAGTGATTCTGTTTGGCTCTCTGCGTGCGGGCCCACCTGCATCGTTGCTCTGCGATGAGGAGGAGGAAATATCAATACTTGGCTCAGATGTATTGCTTTTATATTTTCCCCCAGCTCCACTGTTCCATGTTCTGACTCTTCTGAACGAAGAATTGTTCTCATGGGAGCAACGTTGTGCTCTTGAAACAAAGGCTGGGATCAAGGAGGGTATGAAGAGGGTGCACGATACCTACACACCATACCATGTGCAATATACAGTAGATAGGGGTCTTCAACAGGAGGTCCGGGACCCCTAGGGGGTCCTCAGAGTTACTACAGGGGGTCCTCCAAATCTTACAATCTTTTTTATATTAACAACTTGAACCTTATAGTGTCCATATTCTGAGAACTGTAGCCAAAAATAGCAGGTCTAGCATTTTCAGCAAAGAGGTTTGGTGGAGGGGAAAAAGAGCAGAATAAGTACAGAGTAAAATGTCAAGTTTATTGGGTAATGATGGCTCAAGTGGTTAAATATCTGAAAACACACTGATGATTGTGCTGTCAAACGATGAAACTATATGGAATCTATGAAAATGTTGTGGGGTCCCTGCTTCATCTCCCTGTAAACAAAGGGGTCCTTGGCCTGAAAACATTGAAGAGCCCTGCAGTAGATGCACTGACTGGAGCTGGAGGTTTGATGGAATGCATTTTAGTCAATGAGAGCTGTGTGGACAATAAATGGACAATGTAAGTACATTACTTACAGCTTCAGTTTGTCTCCCAAATTGCTAAACTTAACATAGCTTTTGCTGAGGTGATTTAATGGAAAACAACAGAGAACCACCCCTACAAAGATACCCAAGGTATAAACAACAAATCATATATTAAGTATATAAAATGGCATGTTGAAGTTCAGAGGCATTAGTGGTTCCACAAGCAAGTCACTCCATTACTTAGTAGCAGGTTTTAAAGAGTCAAGAGGTTCTATGTGGAAATGATACAGCACTGCTGACATTGGAAAGATATTTTACTTTTGAATACTTAATAATGCTTAAACTTAAGTACTTACAACACATACTATTTGACCAGGTATACGTATCTACTATGCTTTCAGTCATGTAAAAAGGTTGATGTACTGAGTGTGCACCGCTAACAGCATTGCAGGTGGACTTTCAATTATGTTGTCAGCACGGTGGAAGGCCAGCTGGTCATTTAAAGGTTGGTTTACATTTAAAATCCATAGAGCTTTAACATAAAGACAGAACGCTGCAGGCATAGACAAAAAGCTGTGTCAGGCCTTTGGGCTATGGCCAGCCGTGTGTGTGTGAGTGTGAGTGTGAGTGAGTGTGTGTGTGTGTGTGTGTGTGTGTGCGTGCGTGCGTGCATGTGTGTGTGACCCAGATATAGTGCTCCTATTAACCCTCTTAACCTTGTTACTCGGAGTGCTAGACTGGCTCATAATCTTTGCAGCCTTTGAGAGATGGGCAATGTCAAGATATAGACCCATCCCTGCCCTCTGACCTCAAACTGCTGAGATGGAACTTGGCCAAGCGGTCTTTCTACCCGCTGAATTTGCATAATTATGCAGGGATGGTTCACAAGCCGTGCACTTCAATTAGAAATCTCTGTGTACAGGAGGAAATGTATGTATGCACGATATAGCACCTGGCCATTATACTGTGGAACCTCACTGTTCTAAATGCTGCAAGGCTGGAGGTCATTTGAAGCAGGAAAAACAGGGTAAATATACAGGGTAAATCCCCCACACTGACGTGGGGGGGAGTGTCAGTGTATGTATTTGACCTTTTGAACGATTTATACATACCGGTATTGCATTAAAAACTAGTCCACAGACGTACCGTTACGCACACAAACTAATAACTATATGCAGACTTTTGGGTTCTGCATGCGCTCTCTGTATGCATAGTTAAACTTTCGGGGAGGAGCGATGCTCATTTCATCCTGTTGGCGTCATGGCGTGTGGTGTGTTGTGGTGTGTGACAACCCGGTCATTTACAACCTGACGTCGAACCGTTGCCACAACCATAAGAAGTCCATGTTTACGTTGTGTCAACTAAGGCGTAGTGTGCTGCTCCACCTCAGTAATCCATCTCCCAGGTGTCTAGCACATTGACAATAAGCATCTCCCGACATACTTATTTCTAATTATCCAAAATACGACATAACTTTCAGATATGAGCTATACTTGTTTGGTGAGATCTTAGATATACACTAGTATGTTTAAAGAGGGAGATGAAATGACAACGTCCTAATCGTTTAAACACATGAGTCTGCGGCAAGCATTCAGCGAAAAAAGCAGATATACGTGTCACAAAGTGATCTCTACGTGTCACAAAGCGAGTAATACTTATATGGTGTTTAAGTGGTTAGTCCAGTTAGTGTGTACCTGATGGTCTGTGGCATCTGCAGCCTGTCTGGGTCGGAGGCAGAGAATGTTGTCAGGCTGGTGCCAGCAGGGACCCCCTCCTCAAAGCGGATGTGCTTGGGGTTGGTGGGGAAGTAAGGTGGCTCGTTCACGTCCTGGACGGAGATGGTGACGCCGGCTGTGGTCTGGAGCGAAAAACATGCAGTAATCCTGGTCTCTGCATACTGCCAGCTGGGGCCTGATGGAGAGGAGAGGAACTGGTTGGAATAACGTACCGTGTTGGCTTTGTATCGTATTGGTTTAAAATGCTGTAATCGGTATCGAATCGTTTCGCAATGCAAATAATTGATTGTATGGAAACTAAGTATGTGTGCCTTGTATTTGGCAATCTTAAGACGAAAAATGAAAAAGAGGGGTCTAATTACCTTTCCATTCCATATAGATACTCTTGGTCTCTAGATACATTTGTGTAATCTCTGTGTTCATGTCAAGGTGGGTTTATGTGTTGAAATATAATGTCCATGTATTTGCTAGATAATCACAGCGTTTACTTCCATAATAATAGATTTTGTACATGTTTTACACAGATTTAATTTCTTTGCTAAATCGTTACTATATCGATTTTAAATCATTGAATCGAATCGTATCGTATTGCCATGAATGAACCAATATCGTCCATGTATCGTATCGTTAACCAATAACCATGTATCGTATCGCTGTTAAAATGTATCCTTACACCCTTAACTCCAACTATAGGGCCACTGAGCTGGAACCTCTAGGTCATTATAATACCAGATGACACCTCATCGAAATCATCCACAGATGAACTTCTTATCGACTCCTCTACCAACAATCCACCCCCAAAGTAGTAGCAGTGACCCTGTGGTACATCCTCAGGCAGCCAATCAACAAGCTGTTCCATGCTCAAGGATCACTGGTTAACAGCCACTGGTATTCAGAGAACAGGGGGTTTTCACGCACGCACGCACGCACGCAGCCTGAGGGAAGGATGCGAATGAGGGATGAGAGTTCAATAACAAGGCCTCAACCTGTTGCCCACGAGCAGACAAATCTCATCACTCCCCACATCAGTGATTCAGTGCGCTGCATCCCTATCTGTTGCAACTTGCTCTGACTTATCCTGAGATCCACTCACTCTCTGCCTTCCCTATTCTGCCCACTCCTCTCCTCATCTCAACTCGAGCTGTCATCCTCCACACTTGTCACAAGCTGTGATTTACATATCTTAATGAGTCATCCGAGCGGGGGCGGATGGTGTTTATGTGTTTACGTGAACGCTTGTTTGTGTGCCGACGTTATTACCAGCGAACACTGCTGTCTCATGAGCTCCCCAGAGAGCAGTCTAAACGTGTGACATGTTCTGGTTGAGACCTCAGCCCTTGTTCAGAGAGGAGCCGGGGTCCCTGCTGGGAGACTGCAACAAACTCAGATGTCAGTGCAATGTAGCCATGTATCTCTGCCAGCAGCCACAGAGGCCCTGGTAAACACTCACAGTAGAAATACCAACGCAGAGCCTTCCAGTGACTTCTCGCCTGCCTATCCCAGGTTGTTTGATGAGAAGCCGATTAGTGTGGGTAGCCATTCCGGCTCCTGTTCCCCAGAGTAGAGTCGAAGCCTTTTTTTTGTTTACTCTCTGAGACAGTCTGTTCCTCGCTGTTCCCGTGGGAGTCCTGTCTCTTATTTTATGATTTCCTGATAACTTCCCATGGGTCACTACGGCAGCTTACAGCTGCCCGTTGAATTTTACATCAGGGGCTGAGTGGAGAGGAAAAGATTATAAAAGGCAGTCATCTAAAGATAATGAAGAGAAGCAAAATGCCAGTGCTCGGTGCTCTGGGCGCTGTGGGAATTAGAGAGGTGTTATTGCCTCCTTTTTAAAACATTATTGTAATACAGTCTATGAGAATCATATAGCAGGAACCTTGAACACAGGAAAAATACCCCAGGGTCGTCAGGTATGGGTAAATAATCAAGTTATTTACATGAAGCACCTGCTACATTCTAAGCACATCAGGGACAGACAGGCAAATACACACACCTGTTCTGGTGTACACATACTGTACAGTACAGGAACGCACATGTGTATATCTATAAACAGTACAAATTTAAAGCATTCAAGACTGGTCTAGTTTCAAGATAACAAGATCGTTATTTTTACATTATACAAGTATATCCCTCTAAGGCCCACGGTTGTAATATTACAACGTTTGTATCTTATCCAAAAAAAGGTTTAAATCATTTTATTTTAGCTCCCCCTACCACCTAAACATCACCATTGGATTCTATTGTTTAGTATTACAATGCCATTGGCCACAATATTTGCATATAAATACCCCCCACAGGGGCTGACATTCACACCCGCCACACACGCTGACATTCCAGAGTTTTGACGAACAACATCTCACTTTTTCATGGAAGCTATTCCTCACAAAAACATAAGTAAAATGCTTGTACTATTTTTTTTGGTGATCATTAGAATGTATAGAACATGTACATATGTTATTATTGTGAAAAATATCCCCCATATGTAAATTAGAGCATGATTTATGATTTTTGATTTATGGCTATAAAACCTTACAAAAACATTTTTTTTTAAACATTACATTTTCCTCTTAATAGGACTCCTACAACCCCATCTGATCTTTTTAAATTTTTTATTTCAAGTATTTCTATATTCAGGCCTTAGAGGGATATATGAGTAAATTCTTCTTCTTTTGAGTACTTTCAGCCAGGGCTGGAATAACCCTTTGTGGAGGCCAGTGCTACGACCCATTTTGGAATAACATTGGCCTCAATATAAAGTCTTACAAAACTAGACTGTACTCTGTCAAGGTGCCAACTTGCTGCTTGTGCACCAGAGAGCATTCAAGAAGGGTGATGAGTGCTGTTGAGTGATTAACGCTGTTAGTGTGTTGTTCAGATTAAGATGAACTGCCCTCATTGGCTAATGTAAGTAACATACATACAGACAGCAAGTGCGACCTTATATCAGGTAGCACCTGTTGGTTGGTGGTGATGTCACCGATGACGCTGCTCCCTCATTGGCTAAAGGCCCTTCTCCATCATTGGCAAATTGGTGCCAACACTGCTCCCTCATTGGTTAATTGGAGCCACATACAGACAGCACTCATCACCCTACTTGCTCGCTCTGCTGGCACAAGTAAAAAGCAAAACAAAAAAGCAATAAAATAATTAATAAGACTAAAAGTGAAAATGGGCAGAAGCATTTAACAGTGTGTTTAACTCTACCAGAACAAGTTATTACAAGACAAGACCGTGTTGTTGCAGCCATTTACCACAGCAACTACTACGTTATGGCACATCATGAAACAACACTGCATTTGCAAATGAGAAATCAATACCTCATTTCCTACAATGGGTTCAGCAGCTATTGTGTTGCAAGTCTGCACGCTTGTGTGTTGCCTGTGAAGGACACAGCGATCTCCAATCCCTCATTTTGATATTAGGGGCCCTATTTTGACAGAGTTCTTATTCGTTAAAAAAAGTGAACGCAAACACTTATGGTTTTAGCCTCGACAGCATATTTAACGCATGGGGGAGTGTTCATAATAATATGTTAATTAAGGGGTGCAATGGTCAGACCTGCTTTTATGCGCAAAAATAAATGTATATTTGGCCACAAGACAGGGTGCGCCACCTCTGAACATTATAATTTCCAAATATTACTTGAGGAGTGTACATTCTTGTTCTGTACCATCCGTGACTGTATTGTCTCCCTATCAAACAAGATCAAGCTAATACACGACTTCTGGGATTTCTATCCATGCACGCCTGTGGCCATCAGTCACCGATGTTTATTTTTCGCTTATATCTTTTGTACACAATACAGCCACGACTGGTATTGAAAAAGAAAGTAGGGATCCCAGGTAATCTGTGGACTTTTTAATTTAAAAGATCGGTTGAGAATTGAGTGAAATATGGAAGTGTATACTTATTAGCCTATAACGGAGATCTCCATCTAAGGCAACTAAAGTGTTAAGAACTGCTTTTTTTAATGCCATCAAAATAGGGCCCAAAGGGTTTTTTCAAAGGAAAACCACCATAATCTGTCCTCAGATGACTCCCTGGACTATTTCCGTTAACAATCCTGACGGGAAAATGCCACTCCGACACAACCACATGACACGATATGACACCACTTTATGTGTGAATACTGAATACAATACAACATTAACCTTTATGGGGTGGGAGGTGGGCGACTGGTTGATATTTTACCAAAAAAAAAGACAGGTGCTGGATTGGAATTCTGAGGTAGAGCGTTGCTGCTCAAAATCTTTGAAGATTAGACATCACATTAAAGACAGCTACTTTGGTGTGCAGATTTCACAGGCTCAATTTCACTTGGCATCTTACCTTGCCCATGGTGACCATGCCGAGAGAGAGAGAGGGAGAGAGGAGAATTTTAGTACTACAATGGTGCTTCAATCAGTCTTCATCTTGGCTGGAGCTGCAGCCTTCCGGGATCTTTCACAAGCCTCTCTCTCTCACTCTCTCTCTCTCTGTCTATCGCACGCACGCACGCACGCACGCACGTCGCACGCACGCACGCACGCACGCACTCCAGTGCCAATGGCTCCACTTTCCCCTCCATTCTCTAATGCCATCCCAGAGAGCAATAATATTCCATTGTGTTAAAAGGCATTAGGGCAGAGGAGGATGGAACGTGTGGTGACAGACAGAGGGCTGCAGTGACAGAGGCTCAAGCAGCTGTGTAAGTCTGTATGAGAGGTTTGAAGATGTCCTCCTGCTCCACAAACACATGTGCTTTGTCCTGATAAGCCTGATGAAGAGTGAAGCTCTGTCTGTCGTCTGTCTGTTCTGGTGGGATTGATCAAAGCTATCCAGACTCAGGGGATTAAAGCAGAGAGAGAGAGAGAGAGAGAGAGAGAGAGAGAGAGAGAGAGAGAGAGACAGTGACAAGTACCGAACCCATACTTCGTCCATCAACCCAGCATCCTCTTCGTCACATCACATCGTAACAGGCTTGTGTGGCCTGTTGCGCCCCTCAAAGTCACAAGTCACAGAGACGCCATGTTGGCAAGAGGCGTGAAAGAGTCACTGAGCTGCTTATTTGAGTGTAGGATATCAAATAGTATTAAAGCCCCCTGACCAAACACTCCACCAGACCATAATACCCTGCCTGGCATCCCTCAACATCAGGCCAGCAAACAGCCCACAGCAGCGGGCAGATTGGGTATCTCTCTCAGGGGTGTAAAGTAACTAAGTAAATACTTGTAACAGAGTATTTCTACATTGGAATATTGATACTTTTACTTAAGTATCTGAGTACTTTTCCACCCCTACCCTGGTCTCAGTTAGGACACCTGGTTAATAATGCTAACAAACCTAATTAAACAAGATGGCAAAACAGATTGGAATCAGCATCATTGCTATTGTAGTTCATACTCTACCTTGTACCGGTACAAGGGCTGGAGTGTTGCATTGCATCACACAGTGTCCCTGATGAGACGATGATTCTATTTGAACCTCGTCATGTTAGAAACCACAAAATGTCCCTGTGCCTTTGACTGGTACCAGTTCACTTTAATAATGAACCAGGTGTGAGACCTCGTTCATCAGAGACTAGCAGATTCTCTGATCTGATATTCATCATTCCTCTCTTTCTCTGATATCATGTCGCTCACCATGAAACAAAAGGAGAGGCACGGGGACGCAGCGTTCGACAAAACACTTCATGCCAGCGCAGCCACCCACCCACCTGTCACTGTGTTGGCAGTGGAGGAACTAGTGGAGGAGGAGGAGGAGGAGGGGAGGTGGGAAGAGAGGGAACATGTGACAAGGAGCCTCATCATGGGGACGTTGTGGAGATGACATGTACTGTACGAAGGAGGCCAAGGCACAGCGGTGGTACTGCACAGGCATTCCCCCCTGACTGCATGCTTTCACACACAACCACAACATCCTACTATACTGACTGCATGCTTTCACACAACATCCTACTATACTGACTGCATTCTTTCACACAACCACAACATCCTACTATACTACATCCATCCCTTCATGACCCTGAATCCTTCATTCACCCCTCAACGCTCAGTCCTTCGTCCCCTATCCCTCCATTCTTACCCTCCGGACTCTCTATACATCCCTTCTGCATTATATCATATAGTGCAATAAACGTCTTTAAATCCATAACATCAAATAACTCATTTGGTATGGTCTATCTACTGTATAGGTGCAAAGGCATAAGGGAGTACACACACACACACACACACACACACACACACACACACACACACACACACACACACACACACACACACACACACACACACACACACACACACACACACACACACACACACACACACACACACACACACACACACACACACACACACACACGCCGCCCTGAAAAATAGGACAGCTTCTGATAGGCGTGATTAAATATTAATCATCAACATTAAAGACAAATCCCCCAAAACTTTCTATTTCTGGGACACTTCACTTTGGTACAGTTATGTATGAGGTTCGCTGCAAACAGTAAACATTTGCATAATGGCCCTGCGTTCTCAACAAAATGTTTTTTATGTTACCCCACTGCTAAACTGGATGATTTATGAGGGGAGTGGGTGAAAAGTGCTCTGCTCATCACAGCTCCAAGTCCTCCACTAAAGTTCATCATCAATATCCATGATGGCATTAACTTGTTTCGTAGCGATGATGGAAATGCACTTAAACACGCCGAAATACAGTTAGAGAATACCAATCTATTACTGGCCACTGTCATCCATATGCTGATGTCACAAGAGAATCCTAATGTAGTCGAGAGGGGTGCGGGGTGGGGGTGGTGAGTCAGGAAAGACTTACAACGATCCATGTCTGTGATTCATCACTGCTACTGTATAAAACAATTCTTCATTCTCATCCCCTCCTCCCACTCTTTCCTCCTTTCTTCTTCTTCACCATCATGTCCAAGGCGCTTTACATATAGATTGTGCATTACATTCACCCATTCACATACACATGCATACACCCATGGCGGACATCGGGAGCAATTAGGGGTTCAGAGTCTTGCTCAAGGACACATCAACACTAACTCTGGGGGAGCCCGGGATCGAACTGGGAACCTTGTGGTTCTCCATACGGCCGCTCTACCCCTGAGCCCCTGCTGCCCTTCAGTGTACCCAATGGTTTGCATCTGTTAGCTTCCTTGATGTGTAATATCTTATTGCGACCGTAGGTCGCATTTACTACCAAAACCTCCACCGGCTGTCTGTCAGTGAGTGAGTGAGTGAGTCAGTGAGTCCGTCACACTTTTGCCCTGCTCATATCTCTACAACCGTTGCCCCCATCCATGCCAAATTTTGCACACACACTCCTTGACTGCCAAACTACAACCTCCAAGGACCCCCGGAGCCCCAGGGACCCCCAGGTCCCTGGGGGACCCCCAGATGTAAAAAATGACCAAATGTGCTCACACGTCACACTTTTTCCCTGCTTATATCTCCGCACCCGTTGACCCGATCCATGCCAGATTTTACACACACACTCCTTGCCTGCCAAACTACAACCTCCAAGGACCCCCGGAGCCCCAGGGACCCCGAGGTCCCTGGGGGACCCCCAGATGTAAAAAATGACCAAATGTGCAAAAATGACCAAATGACCACCCCAACGGGGCTGCTCGCGGGGAATTCCCGGGGACCACCGACTCCTGGTGCTCCAGAACGGATGCAAAAGTGGTGGCGCCCCCAGTGGAGGACCCCCTGCCACTGCAGCGCACATAAAATGCCGTAACTCGGGCTAGGAGCGTCCGGGAGAGCCGGGGCCGGTACCTATTCGTCCGCCAAGGCAACACGGAGACCCCACCCCTCATTTCTCACATGGCCCTACTCTAGCGCCACCTTCAGGCCGATTTTTAAAACACATTTTTGGACACTGCTCCTACAGTTTTTGCCCTAAAATCACGAATATCACTACACAGCATGTCTACACTCATGTCATCAACATGGATCAGGAAGATTTTGGAAAAACACATTTTTGCCCTATTTGTGGAGATAAGCCACCTACGGTCGCTTATCTCCCGATTAGGGAGTCTTACTGGTTTTTATTTTGTTGCTTTTTG
>NC_137818.1:55400233-55577733 GCF_963921795.1 Nannobrachium achirus
GAAATACAGTTAGAGAATACCAATCTATTACTGGCCGCTGTCATCCATATGCTGATGTCACAAGAGAATCCTAATGTAGTCGAGAGGGGTGCGGGGTGGGGGTGGTGAGTCAGGAAAGACTTACAACGATCCATGTCTGTGATTCATCACTGCTACTGTATAAAACAATTCTTCATTCTCATCCCCTCCTCCCACTCTTTCCTCCTTTCTTCTTCTTCACCATCATGTCCAAGGCGCTTTACATATAGATTGTGCATTACATTCACCCATTCACATACACATGCATACACCCATGGCGGACATCGGGAGCAATTAGGGGTTCGGGAGTCTTGCTCAAGGACACATCAACACTAACTCTGGGGGAGCCCGGGATCGAACTGGGAACCTTGTGGTTCTCCATACGGCCGCTCTACCCCTGAGCCCCTGCCGCCCTTCAGTGTACCCAATGGTTTGTATCTGTTAGCTTCCTTGATGTGTAATATCTTGTTTTTATTTTGTTGCTTTTTCTATTGTCATTTTCTTTTCTTCTCCTGGGTCTTTGTTGTCTGTTTGTTGAATCCAGCGTTGCATTTACTGTTTTATAATTCCCTTTGGAGCGCTCGCCTTTCATTCTTTCCTCTGCTCTCTGTGTGTCCCCTGCTGTAAGAGATGTACAGTAGCGGTTTCTGTGATGTACGCTTTGGCTGATACAGGCTGACACACCCACTCTTGCTCACCACCGTGAGGGTCTTAATGGGCCCCAGGGTGAATGCTAATTCTAATCTGTTAGCGCCTTCCTAGAGTTAGGCCTACTGCGGTAGGTGCTGCCCCAGCTGCTGTGATCACAGTTGCAGTGCTGAGCACCTTATCTACCCAAGAGGCCTATCCTTGCAGGCACGCACGCACGCACGCATGCGCACACACACACACACACACACACACACACACACACACACACACACACACACACACACACACACACACACACACACACACACACACACACACACACACACACACACACACACACACACACACACACACACAGTAATGTTGATGCCTGAAGCGAAACAGACACCTGGATGTAGAGAGACTCTTCATCATACCATTAAGCTCTTAATGTATCTTGGGATATAAGACAGATGAACCTGCCTTGTCGCTTATGCTTCTGCCCCTCTAGGTATAAATAATACAAACTACCTCCATTCCTGTGGCCCTCTTACGTTATCATAAAGACATTCAGACAGACAGACAGACAGACAGACAGACAGACAGACAGACAGACAGACAGACAGACAGACAGACAGACAAAAAGTGACAGAAGGGAGACAGCTAGGTGGCGAGACAGCATCAGATACAGTAAGACATGAATTGAGTGCTAGTGTTGGGCTAATGTTTGGACAGCACTAATTCCTTCCAGCTAATTTCTCACATGTTCACTGTTCCTGAGATGCACTGAATAATTCCATTACTTTCCACTTTGATTCTTACATTCGACTTCACAATTAACTTTTGTAATGTAATCTCTCCTGTAACATCATTACCACCATGATAATCATCATTAACGATGCGCTGGCCTGTTTTCTTGCTGATGAAAGTCGATGGATTAGTGTCTTTGTGTCTGTGAGATGGGGTACATGTGCATTATCTGCAACAAAATGTGACTAATCGCATGGTATCTCTCACTCTTAAATCTTATGTTTCGCATTAAAGTTATACCATGTAACTTTTTTTATAAAACAAATCTTAAAATTGTCCTAACTCTTAAATCGCTAAAGTTTTAGAACACCCACTCCGTTATTTTCAGCTTCTGAAGCCTTCTCTTTATATATTTTCTATGATCCTGACCGGGGTCCGGTTTTCGCGGAAAAATTACGTCATCATACACTACCGGCCAATCACAGCGAGGGTTATACACTGCCGGCCAATCACAGCGCATCTTGAAGTGGGGTCGCTAGCTATCACAATAGGGCGGCCATATTTGTAGGCGCCCGTGTGTCTCTATCTATACTCGGGTGAAACACTCCGTTTCTCCGGAATGCCTGAACGCACAGGAACCAGGGACCCCTCTAAAGATAGATCTCGGCGAGGTGGAGGCAGACGCGGGGGTGACGTGGGGGTGTGAGGCCCGGTCCGCGGCGAAAAACGGCCGAAAGACGCGGACGCTACTGACCACTAGTTGAGCAACTTACACAGTATAGCTTTAAGTAACTACAGCTCCTCCTTTACTCAACCTTTCTGCCCCTTCATCCATTGTTTTGTTTCTCTATTCCATCACTTATATTTTCACTCCGTCAGTTACTCTCTCTCTTCATGTGTCCACCCCCCCGCCCCGCCCCGCCCCCAACCATAATTCCATCTCTCTGTCTTTTCTCCTCCTTCAACACCTCACTAGCTCCCTCATTTCATTCCCTTCACTCACGGTTCTGGAGGTGAGCATGGGGGGATTGTCGTTGATGTCGGAGACCGTTATGATGGCTGTAGCCGTGTTGGAGAGACCAAAGTTCAGGTTGCCCTCCATGTCCGTTGCCTGCACGATGATTGAGTACTGGGACACTTTCTGTGGGAGAGAAGGAGAACAGAATAAGTGCCATTTTACAACAGAAAACAGTAGGTGTGACTCCTCCTACCCACCAGACCAGTCGACAGCCAAGAACCTGAATAGGCTCTATGTACAGCAGCCATATTGGAAAGAAAAATTGGGCCTCTTCCATACTTCTTTACATACACATGTGTTACAAATGATTCTAATGAAGGCTCTGTTCCATTCGGGTCAAACAGAGTCAGGGTGCTGATATTGTCCATGTTGGCTCACACTCTGCTACACCAGTGGGTCTCAACAGTGTGGTGCAGGGGGTTCCAAATGGTCTGAGAACCACTGTGCTACAATAAATGGAACATAGTCTTCATTGGTATCATTGGTAATACATATTAAGGAAGTAAGGAAAAGGCCCAATTTCTTTCCAATAAGGCTGCTCTGAGTGGAGCCCATTTAGCAGAAAAAACAACAGCTTGTGTAGGAGCTGTCCATGGTGCTGGTGTCAACACATATCAAGTGTGTAGGAGTTAACTGTGGTCCTGGTGTCATTGAGAGCAGTTTTTCTGGCCGGCGCTAAACACCTCACCTAATGACACACTAAGGTGATTTTCAGTGATGTCATCAGTATCATTGATAACATCGCTGAAACAAGACACACCAGTCTTCTGCCGAGTACAAGGTCTTCTGCTTCTAGACTTCACCAGTGTTTCATGCTATACCCTAGCGTGCACCACCATCTTTTGGCTTGAATAAATCTTTCAGGCGCACATACTAGGCTATGATGCCTGGTGGCGTCGCTGGTTCGATTCCCGATCCGGACGACATTTGCTGCATGTCACTCCCCATCTCTCTCCCCGTTTCCTGTCAGTCTACTGTCCTATCATCAATAAAGGCATAAAACCCCCAAAACAAATCTTAAAAAAAATAATCAATCTTCCACTGCCACTTCATGCGGCTCCCCATGGGTGTGTCGAGACAGACGATACTTATTCAGTATCTCTGTTGGACAGATGTGAAGACAATGATCCGACTGACAGAGATTAATGGAGTATTGCATTAATATGAGACGATGCATTAATATAAGACAATGACAAATGCGGCTTCATCTTTGGGGACAACAGCATCAATTCGGTGGAAAATTCCATCGCTGGACTTATTTGTATAAGTGCTGTTTTCTGCTGTGATACTGGATTTGTGGCGCCCCCCTCACTCTATTTTTCTCTCCCTCTTACTGTCCCAGAGTGTGGTTAATGGGAAGCAGCAAGGACAAGGCTCAGAAGCTGCCTTTCGGGATAATGCATCTCGTCGCTGGGATTCTCAATTACACTCCCAGCATCTCTCTCACCTGCTAATTACTGAGTAAATATCCCAATTAGGCCGTGACTCCACATCGGGAGGATTAGACAGCCCTCCTCTCGGCTCCAAACCAAGACAAGACGCGCAACCCCCAGCCCCACACGTGCACCCTCATTAACGCTCCCACTCGACAAGTATGGACATAAACAATGACACACATGAATGCACTCACGCACACACACACAGTCACACCGCGCACGCACACACACACACACACACACACACACACACACACACACACACACACACACACACACACACACACACACACACACACACACACACACACACACACACACACACACACACATTCCTATACTGTATTTCACATCTTGTTTAAAAAGCTGAGATGTGTCTGGCCGTCCAATCAGTGCATGTACACACGGCGCTCTTGCTAATTAAACAAGGGAGTAATTATATAGAGCTCTTCTGAACCTCTCAGCGCGGTGACAACACCACAACATCCTAGACCTTCCTCTGGAGGACTGCCACCGTCAAAGCTCTCACAAGTCCAGCAACAAGGACCCTCGGAGTCCTTGAGCAGCAAAGTAGTAGCACAGGGTGCTAGGAGACAGAGGGAGAGGCGGGGATTTAAACGAAGTCAAGGACAGCGCTGACAAGCGCAGGCCCACCGGCAGTGGACAATGAGTGTTCTGAAATGTAGAAGCCCCCCAAAAGACACCTCACCAAATCTCACACAAAGCGATATTTGTTTTATATGGAAGGAACTTCACTTTCAATAATAAAAGAAAAGTGAGAAAGGGACTTGAACCCAACCATAAAAGAAGAACAATGGACTGACATAGTAAAGCAGATCCACTCTTCATCTATCTGTGCAAGGCATGGCCTTATTCAGTTCTGTACTGTACAGTACATAATAGCGACTTTAAGATCGATGATTTTCAGGACGGCAACGCCAGGCGGACTACGGCTGCTATGACATAATCGCGTATAGTGGTCAAAATGGTTAAGCAAAGCCTTCGTGGCGACGGGTTCCCACCCCTTTCACTGACCGCTTTGGTTCCCATGGCGACGCGTACACGCAGCAGACGGAGTAGGTGCTACGTGGGAAGGGACCTTCTGCCGTAGTAGAGACGGCTGCGGCGACGGCAAGTTTATCTATCGAGCGCGGATCATTTCCGGTTAACATTGTCATCTGCAGTTGCCGTAGCGTTGCTTAAGGTCGCTATTGTCTAGGTTAGGCTGTCAAGCATCTTTCCCGCAATCAACCCTACTTCCCCACGCTTTGGTCTTGCCCAAGTTAATCAACATTCTTAAATAAATCTTAAACCTAAATCACGTCAGTGAACAGTTGATCCCTGACCAGCTGTGACAACAAAATGGCAACACTAGATGGCTATTTTAATACTTTTTAAGGCATAAAAGGCAACGCCTATTTTTCAAAGCCTGATCCATTTGTGCTTCATTGAGTATATTTGCTTTTGTATAATACTGTACCTGACAGGTGTCATGTGCATTATCTCTTATAGTCTCTCTCTATAGTTTTCACACACACAGACGGACGTGTAGACACATGCATAGGCACACACATTCACACCGGCCACATGAAGTGTGATGTGCTGTTAATAGGTCTGTCAGTGGTGACAGTTTAGGGAGATGATATGTCAGAGAGCTTTCTTTACAGAGTGGTTGTTAGCACATCCCTGTGGACCATGTCATATGAGAATAAACACATTTGAATCTTGTCATAACTTATACAGCTCTATAAACAAGTGTGACCGCAGAGGGAGGCAATTTAATAAAGAAAAAAGCATTTGCTGTGTTTGTGTGTTGACAAATGACCACAGAGCGTCACATCTAGAATAAACAATGCGGTTTGGATGTTCCTGCACAATCACATATCTGTACTTTTTCTGTCATTTTGCTGCCAGGGGACCAGATATTGATTTCAAAGTAAATAGATAGTCATGTATTCTTATGATCTAATTCCTTTATTGAAATGTTACATTTACAGCCTTGTATTACCTACTAGATATACAACAGCTGTTTCTGATCAAGCAATATAATTGTCTGAGAGCTTGCAATATCTTCACAGAGGAAGATGAACAGAGAGTTTGTTGAAGTGATTGATTCTACCGTCGACAAACAGGATTGTATGTTTTACCCGCAATTGACACATTATAATGACATAATATGATCATTAAATAGGCCTACTACACAGAATCACAGTCATTCGTTCAACTCTTATGAAAGGTCACATTCACTCTTATGCCAGGGCCAGCCGTTGGCCTCGATGTGCACTGCGTTCAGAGGCTATCCTACCTATCACTGAGGGTCAATAGGTGGAAACGGTTGTCAGCTAGAAATACCCTTGATTCAATCATTGATAACAATCTCACTTTTGAATGTATGTAACACTGTAATGTGAGGTGAACAATGACCTTTCGGCCATGACTCTCTTTTATAAATGATGCTGTACATAATACATTTTTCCCTGTTGGTACGGTGGTATAAAAATCCAAGTATATACGGGGAACAGTAGTGAATACAACCAGCGCGGTTCAATCTCTACGCTCTGACACCTGCTTCAGCTTCCCCTCAGTCTAGAACAGTGTTGGGACTAATGTTCTACAAAGTAAAACGTTACTTTTTCCAGTTCGGTAAGGCTGTCATAGACAGTTACTGTGAATGGCCACGTTACTCACTTTATGTGAACATAGCCGAGAACTTCAGATGATTAAAGGTGGAACTGCTCACTGGCCATGGTGCAACCTCGCCCTTTAGGTCGCATGTCGCCCTGAGGCGTCTTACAAGTTGTATTATTCACAATAACTGTAGCCTAAAGCACTTTATACAGTAATTCTGTCAGGCGAACACAGATCGTTTTATTTTAAATATTGTTCTTTTTAATTCAAGTCTCTGTTATGCATGGACAACTCGGTCTCCGTCTCTCTCCGCCCACTGGGTTGGAGGCCAGTCTAATTGCCAGAGATAGTGATATCATGCCAGTGACAGCTTCTGTCCAAGGATAATTGTAACCGCGGTGCCCATTTCAAACTTCATTACATTTCAAAGCAACATTTGTCAATGACTCGGCCAGAGGGAGTCGTCTAAAGGACTCTCTCTGGGACAACTGGGATGGCTGGTACAGAGTGGCAGATCAAGAAAAGAGAGGTACATTTGGTTTGATTGCAAGTTGAAACACTATGAATCTCTTATCTATCTCTTTTTCTAAAGATAGAGGGATCATGAGAGAGAGAGAAAAAGGAGGATTTGAAGAATCGTGGCACGTCACACATCGCCTTCGTAATTTCATTAAACTGCACTCTTGGCGGATTTAATGTGGACCCTTTGTATGGGCATTCTGTGCCTGGTGGGATTCTGTCTGATAATGATTCTACAGTTTTTCCACAATGTCTTTGATACACTTTTCAGAGCCTTCGGGTCATTTTTCAAAACCTTGGATACAATCTGCACAACGGCTATATCCATATTTAAAAACTCTACAGACGTGTTTTCTATTGCTTGGATACAATACACAGAAACCAGAGATCATCCATTCACTGGATCCAATAACAAGTTCATTTTGGCACAACTTGCCATCAAATTTGGTTCCAAGGTTTTAGATTGATCTGAGATTGATCTTTTATTACACAATTACAGTTAAAAGAATTCAGAAAATATCACTGTCGGGCAGAAACCCCGTATCTCCATGTTTCAAATTTGTATGTTTTTTTCACCAAGTAAAGCCCTGCTTCATCATACAAGGCTGTCGCACAAAAGTAGTGAAAACAGCCGATCTACAAGCACACAACGCCTCGTGGTGCGAGGCATATGTAAATACAAAATGAACGGTCTTGGACATACAAGGTTTCCACCCAACGACGACGATATGTACAATATACGAAAGAAAGAGAAACAAAGTAAAAATGAGAGAGAGAGAGAGAGAGAGAGAGAGAGAGAGAGAGAGAGAGAGAGAGAGAGAGAGAGAGAGAGAGAGAGAGAGAGACTACTCTATGAGGTTAGATATAAAATGAGCCAGCAGTGCTGCACTGTGGTACATTTAAAACTCAATCTCCTCTCCATCCCCACATCCCTCTCTGCTTTATGGACACTAACAGCCAGATAAATGAACATCCACCACAGGACAAGATCCTCAGACTGTCTACTAAATCTAAAGGAATGAAAAACTTTGTCTCTTCAAAGCCGCACTGGTGTGGGCTTACTTTTTAATGACACCACTTGTCTTGTTCCCCTGAACCCACTCTAACACACCCTTAAATCATATCAGCTGACCTGAACCAGCCTTTCTTAAATGTAATCTTCCTTTCATGTTTTGTAGATTCATTATTAAACCTTCATCCATGCCTCCATCCACATGTTCGCACTGCTCGTCACGGCGACTCGCTTGCTACCGCTCGCTCGGCGGTGACTCACGGGGCTCATCGGCACCTGAAATGGCGTGTCTCTATTAGCCCTATTCACGGCCCGCCCACTCAGCAAATTTCTCAGCAACTTCCTGGTGCTGACGTCAGCTTTGAAGGGTAAAATAACACAGAAATTGCTGGACTTAAAGCCAACAAATCGTTATTTCGAACGGTAAAGTAAATTATAACACTTTGTGCCTTTTACTATCTTGTGTTTTTGATCATGCTAGGAATATGTTATACTTCACTATTCGGAAATTGCATTAAATTTGCGATTTCTGTGTTAACTCTATGGGCTTTTAGCAGGGTTTTACCCTTCAAAACGTGACTTCAGCACCAGGAAGTTGCTGAGTGGGCGGGCCGTGGATAGTGTGGCATGAGCAGGAGCGTCGGGTGGCTAGTAAACCCAACCTAGTGGTTTCGAATCCCACAAGGGGAATGACTTTTTTTTTCTTTTTCTTAGACCACTGGGCATACCCGCGGCGTCCCCTACTTGAAGCAGTAGGGGACTTGACAGGGAGTCAGGTATCTGACGCCTTGGGGGTGAGAATGTGTTGCCACAGCATGGGCTCTTAGCTGGACACGCACGCACGCACGCATGCACGCACGCAGGAACACCACACACTTTACAATTTAGGCATTTAGCAGACGCTCTTAATCCAGAGCAATTTACAACAATAAGCAAGGTAATATATCAATACATCAACATCAATACATCAAAATATCAATCTAGAAAAAATAACGTACAGGTAGACCAAGCACCTAATCAGTAAAAAAAACATTATATAAAACCTAACAATGCTATCTAGCTTCCATGTATGGTCATTGAGGGTAGGCGAGTGCTACGGTAAGAGCTATGGGTTTAGGTGGAGTCTGAAGAGGTGAGTCTTCGGGCCACAGCGGAAGCTAGGGAGTGAGTCTGTCGTTCTAAGTGCGACAGGGAGTTTATTCCACAGTATGGGGGCCACACACACACACACACACACACAAACACACACACATGCACGCACGCACACACACACGCAAAGGGGGTCAGTGTTTTGAGTTATTAGAGGGGCACAAAATAATGAACTGGAAACACACTGTATGATTTTATTTTTGCACTGGCAGTACTGCAGACATCACAGCACAATAAAATGAAAAGTAAATATTTGCAAGAGTTTTTTTTAATTGAATAAACCTTTTATGATATTCAATGAGCAATATATCAATGCACCACTCAGACTGACCCGATTATATCAACATAAATAGCTTCCAGAGTTGTTTAGCAAGCTCCATCTGTTTTCAGTGGCCGGATAGGCTGAAATACAGAATGATCAACTATGAGAAAACAATGAATAAGAAGCGATGCAGTGCGTTGATTTTGTTCCAACAGCTCAGACAACGAAAACAAAAATGAAAACTCTCTATAGCTGATCAGCGGTGAAGAAGTGATTCTGGCTGTGGATTGAACACTATTCTGTATGTTCCTGCTCCAGCTGTCATGAGGCCACACACAAGTACTGAGTAGTATAAGTTTCATTTCATCATCGCTATGAGCTCACCATGGGGTGCTGAAAGAAAACTCACAACTCCGGACAATGATGTTCCGACATGACATTACCACTCCCTTAATCAGTGCTCAGTCACCTGGCTCATCACGTTTATACAACTCATCTCACTTGGCACAGACACGAGAAGCTTCAGGTCCAATTAGCTAAACTGCCTTTTAGCTGAGATGCTTCAAGCTGGGCCACAGTTAGAGGCTTTTCAAGCTCCTCCTGTTCTGTCTTAGGAACAAAAGACCTTCTCCATTGACTACAGGTTGGATGTGACTGTGCCCTTGTTGGCACATTCTGTCCTGATTCCTTATTGTTTGGCGGTTCAGGCTTGATGCTTAGACGGGATGAGCTTTTTTAGGGAGCTACTTCCACACATGGTAAGCTAATGAACTCCTGCACTGGGGCTTCCAGGGGGGAGCAGCCCGCTTATGAGGGGAGTTCAGGACATCTACATTGGCAAGACTGCAGTTCTCTGTCAAGCCAGGAGTTTTCACATTCCATTGAGCTCATTGCGATTCAGATTAAATTAATTAATTGCGCCAGCAAAGCGCGCAAGTAGGGTGATGAGCTCTGTGGTATGTATGGGGCTGACAGTACAAAGGCTGAGCCTAGCCAATGAGGGATCAGAGTTCTCAGTGATGTCACCAGCAACACACCCTGTAGACAAAATACCTTCCGGTTTGTTCCAAAATTTCTAGCGGAAGTGCTGCATTTAACGGACGTTATGTCATGCGTTGCGGATCTGTTTACATTCCCCAGCGAAAAAACTAAAATAGATTGTAGCTCTTAACTCGCTCTTAATAGGTGTAACATTGCTTGAATCAATGTTTTTGTTTGTATATTGTTTATGACCAGATTTTTTCGTGCAGGGAATACGTTTGCAGGAACACCGCACTGTGAAAAAAATACAGCTTTCGGAAGAATTCAGCCCCACCTCCTAGAACGGTGTCTGCCTTATATTGTCACCAGGCTTTTCTCTTCGCAGATGAGTAAGCCTGGCTATGCGAGGCTACCAGCAACCAACAAGGGTCGTCACACACCCACATACCCTAAAGGGCGAGGTTGCGCCATCTGTCTTGGCCATCTGTCTTGGCCATATATGGATTCTGTTAGTGTGGTTCTCCTAACAGGGCATCATCTGGGATACAATCCCTTTTATTATGCCCAAATATGGATATCCCTAACAGAATCCCTTTTATGCCCATATATGGAGATCCCTGCTCTGAGTATCTGACATCGCTACTCCCTTTTATGCCCATATATGGAGATCCCTAATAGAATCCTTTTATGCCCATATATGGAGATCCCTTACAGAATCCCTTTTATGCCCATATACGGAGATCCCTGCTCTGAGTATCTGACATCACTGTGATGTCACCGCAGTGACATCACCACAGTATCAGGCGTTACACGTATACATAATATACATACATACAGACAAGCTGTGCCGGTTTTGACAGTAAACTGCGTACTACGGTCGCAATGATATACTTTTATGGTTTGTTTGAAAGAGAATCCTAAAATATCTCAACCTCCCACTGACTTCTCAAGTCAGTCTGTCCATCAGAAATTCTGTTCTTCTCTGCCCAGATTCATAGGTTTAGGATTTCACACAGAGTTTGGACATGGAATTCTGAAAGTCCTTTGGAAACTAAAAGAGAACACCCGAGCCTCGCACACTGTGGGCTCCAGTTGCAAGTCTTTTATTTCCCCCCGAGTGCTGCTGTGACGTTTCGGTCTCTCGCCCTTCCGTTAAAGGGCCATTTCACCTCTGGGACAACCCGATCTATTTTATTGTTGTTTGGGACACGATCAACACAATCCTGAGTTATTCTTTGTGTTCAATCTATGTTTTGAGATATTCTAGTATTTCAGCATGTACTAGTGATGCAAAACGCATCATATGATGCAAAACGCATCACTAGTACATGCTGAAATACTAAAATATCTAAAAACACAGATTGAACACAAAAAATTACTCAGGATTGTGTTGATCGTGTCCCAAACAACAATAAAATAAGATCGGGTTGTTCCAGAGGTGAAATAGCCCTTTAACAAATCACAGTGTGCGAGCGTTCTCTTTTAGTTTTAGTGATATATTTTTTCGTTTACCATCTGCTCATCTTTGAGCGTGGATGTGCATATCTTTCCTCCCTCAATATACAGTAATAGGTTCTTTCCCCACTAATGAAATCTGAAGTAGTTTTCTTTCATCTCAAAGAGGAAGAAATCTGTTGATACAAAGAAATTAATGGACTATCTGTCAAATGTTCACATTCATTACACATTTGCGTTTGGTTTGTACAAAACCGAGAGCAATGATGTAACTAATAAAACGACAAAGAAATTAACTTCTCACCGGAGGGGGTGTGTTTGACCTTAACAACTATTATAAGTCAATAGTTACTCCTACAGAGTAAAAGCATGCAGAGGCTCGTAGTGGCACATAACGATGTCATGAGGCTGCTGCCTAGGTGGCACTAGTCAGGGACCCACAAGCCCAAAAGCTAAAGGAATAGGGTTGAACCTGTGATGTCTTGCCGTACTTTTTATTCCAGTTTTATCTATTAGTTTGGTCATTAAGGTCCACAGAATGAGAGGCCTGTTCTTCCGGAAACATTGCAGAACAAAGTTATGGCCATTTGTATATTCACTGTCCAATTGACTCCATTAGCCTACACAGGAACAGAAAAATATTTAAAAAAGAAAGAAAATCTGCTTTTAGTAGCATGTAGGGGTCAAACTAGGGGTTCTTCATGATTCTGAATCCATTGTAAGCATTTGTTTTGCATGAAACATTTTTTTCTGGGGCAAAATCTCGGCCCCAGAAAAGTTATTTTTTTCACCGTTTTCTGGGGCCGAAATTTAGCCCAAGGAATATGTTTGCGGCAGAGCAGATCTCTCATTCTGTGGACCTTGATGACCAAACTAATATAAAACTGAAATTAAATGTATGGCAAGACATCACAGGTTATCTCACATCCTGGGTGAGTGGGTCCCTGGTTATTACTTTCGTTGTGTGTGTCCACCCAGTTTAATGCAGCGCCTGGGCACGTCTAATAACAGCATCATAGTGGCTCTAAGAAACCCTTATAGAAGAGCTGTTACCAGTTCACGTCCAGGCTTCGGATCGAAGCACTGGCCAAGCAGCCTACTGCTGATTAGGTAGGACTATTGCACTATTTATAATAGTGAACAGAATAAAGAAGACAGGATTTGATGGGGATGAGAAAGGAAAGTGAAAACATGCATATCGTCACTGTCAGGCAGAAACTGAAGCACTGCTTCATCACACAAGGCCGTCGCACAAAAGTAGTGAAAACAGCTGATCTACAAGCACACAACGAGGCGTTGTGTGCTTGTAGATCGGCTGTTTTCACTAGTTTGAATCATTTTAAAGCAAACCAAACAGTTTTGGACATACAAGGTTTTCACCCGACAACGACGATATGGAACGCTAGAGGGTTAAGGGGGAAGAAGAAAGCTTGTAACAAGAGCAGATTTTGTATTTTTATTTATGTATTCTTTTTCATTCTATTTTAGGCAAGGAGAGAGCGGGTAAGGGTGCTCTTATGTGTCTCATGAGAGGACCACAACCTGGGCCCCGCCTCCACCATGACAGCCAGATAACTGAAATAGCCTCCAGCCAGCAACAGGGCCTGTCTGCTTGTGGCAGGAAATAGAATAAGGAGCATTTTTCCCACTCGCCTTCCTCTCCTCAGACAGGTTGAAGTTCCTTTCCAATCTGTGCCTCTCTCCGCCTGCTATGCTATGCTGTTCTCTTCTACTTCCACTGCCTCACCCTCCACCTCACTGAAATTCAGGTCTCCGAGGTTAATTTGACTTTACTTTTCTCCCTGCGCATTGTCTGACTGTCCTTCGCCCACTACCTGCACGCTGCCATCGCATCACACAGCACTACGACGGTGTAAAAGCCAAGATCTTATCTCTACCCAGAACCCCCCCCCCCCCCCCCCCACACCCACACACACACACACACACACACACACACACACACACACACACACACACACAGACACACTACACCCCCCATCCACCCTCCATCCTGCATGTGCCTCGCTCTCTAATTCCATAGTGTCATGGAGTCAGAGATTACCACCCTGTTTAAAGAAGGCAGAAAGTAATTGTGGGTCCACATTAAAGTTATTATCTAGAAAGTCAGGGGGAGAAAACAGAGCGTGCCATGCAGGCAGAACTCAGCTTCTGGCTCAGAAGCAGCATCCTGATGGAGATAAGGGCAGACCCAGGAACACTGAGAGGCACCGAGCTTTCCTCTCAGAGGAATGTGTGTTGCTGCACGGCTGCTTTTGAATTTACACATTCGTATTCTTTTAGAAATGAGGGAAACCTGGACCATAACTTCTGTTCAAAAATATTGAATAACTTTTTCTCTGGTTCCTCTAATCTGCCCGGCTCCTGCTGTAACACTGGGACTACCAGTCGGCACCGTGGGACTGTTAAGTTCAAATAGGTTGAGGATCACATAAGAGAGAAACAAACACACCCAGGGTTCCGTCACGATTGTGGGTTCCGTCTTACTGTATGTCACATTAGTGTGTGTGTGTGTGTGTGTGTGTGTGTGTGTGCGTGTGTGTGTGTGTGTGTGTGTGTGTGTGTGTGTGTGTGTGTGTGTGTGTGTGTGTGTGTGTGTGTGTGCGTTTGTGCGTGCATGGACACATCCGGAGGGAGAGAATCAGAAATGATGCAGTTACATAAATGGGCAGACACACCAAAATACAACACCGCTGGAGACTGGGTGAAAACATAGCGAAGGCCGCAACTGACCATCAGTTGATGGAGTTGTTCTGGACCTGAAATGAATTCAATTATTGTTGCGACCGAAGGTCGCAGTTTAGCATGAGAAACGGAACATCATGTCTCCGTCTGTCCCTGTATGCTTTTTTTACGGTCTATGGGTTTGCAGGTCTGACAAGAATCCCTTTTATGCACGTATATGGAGATCGTTGATGTCATCAATATTAAGCCCATATCTAACAGGACTTCATATGGAAATGCCCATATATGGAGGCCACATCGGCCACATACCACACTAACAGCCACCTAACACTTGGGGCCAGACCGGTCTGCAGAAGACACATGATAATGTGAATTAACGCGACCAGGATTCTTTACGGGATCATGGCTATGTTCCCTCAGCCCCACTGAGGTTAGCGTCAGGGTTAGGTTTTTGCCATAGTGGTCAACATTCCTTGTTTACCATGCTAGAACACTCCTGCAGCGTTTGGGGTTTTACAAGTGAGTTTTGTTCATTCGTAACATTGACATTCCAGTTTGGCTGAGGCAGAAAGTCACACAGACATACTGTAACTCACATGGTAGGATGAGCACAGCTCTCGATCCAGAGGTTTGGTGACAAACATCTTGCCAGCCAGAGGGTCGATGCTGAACACCTCATTGGGTGGCTGGTCTGCTCCCACCCCTGTGATGCTGTAACGGATCGAGATGTCCCTGTCCCAGAGAGAGAGAGAGAGAGAGAGAGAGAGAGAGAGAGAGAGAGAGCGCGACGGGGGGGATGACTACACTTTAGCCACAAATTAATAAATGGTGCCTTTTTATAGTGCTTCAAAATGTAAATACTATTAGGGCTATTAGTGCATCGCATCTGTCGAAGCCATACAGCAAGATGTTTATTACTGTAACATGGATTCATTACAGACCTGGAGCTCCATGATTCTTTTATCACACTATTATTGCTGTAATCTGACAGCGATTGGAATTGGAATCATTTTAATTGGAAGTGTACACAAACAAACTCATAGTATTATCCATATTGCTTGCAAGATCGGACTTCCCACACCTGCTGAGATGAACAATAACTAGGGGTCTAACGATACATTTTAATAGCGATTTGATACATATCACGATACATGGTTGACAATACGATACATGGACGATATTGGTTCATTCATGGCGATACGATATGATTCGATTCAATGATTTAAAATCGATATAGTAACTATTTAGCAAAGAAATTAAATCTGTGTGAAAGGTGTGGATAGTGCAGGTTGTTAAGGGAAACATGTATTATTATGGATCTAAATAAGTAAACACAGTGATTATCTGCCAAATACATGGACCTTGTATATTGACAAACCTGCACCTTGGCATGAACCCAGAGATTACACACATTTATCGATAGACCAGTGTAGCTATATGGAAAGGAAAAGTAATTAAACCCCTCCTTTAACATTTTTCATCTTAAAAATGCTACATACAATGCACAAGTAGGTAGTATCAATACAATCGATTCTTTGCACTGCCGATTCGATACGATACAAAATAAAACGATACAATTCGATTTTAGCTGTTTTCATTTCGATATACTTCGATTTTTTAGGTTAAAATATCGTTACACCCCTAACAATAACGTTTGGACTTTCAATGACAAAATGACACTGATGATCCACTCCATCGCTACTTCGACCTCATGCCATCGGGGCGAAGATACAGAAACCTGAAGTGGAAAAGGGTTTATTTTAGCAGGAGTTTTGTCCCCTCAGCCATTGCTGCACTAAAAAAACTGCCCTGCCCCCATTGATACGATGGTTTTCTGTGTATGAAGAAGGAACACAAAACAACATGTGTTATGTGGTTTTGTGTTGTTTTTTTTGTTGTTTCTAACAGACTTGTGAAGACAAATATCCTTCGGGGACAATAAACATTATTATTACCACTCACGCACCCACCCACCCACACACTGCATGTGCAGACAAACATTAATCATAGCATATCATTAGTGCTGCCTTATGGTAGGTGAATGAATCACCTTCGAGTTTGAGACTGGACTTCCTCAAAAGAGAAATGTAATATTTCAGTAACATTTCATGTTTCAGTTCATGCACTAGGGCAGGGGTCTTCAAAGAGAGATGAAGCAGGGACCCCTTAGCTGAGAGAGAGATGAAGCAGGGACCCCTTAGCTGAGAGAGAGATGAAGCAGGGACCCCTTAGCTGAGAGAGAGATGAAGCAGGGACCCCTTAGCTGAGAGAAAGATGAATCAGGGACCCCTTAGCTGAGAGAGACATGAAGCAGGGACCCCTTAGCTGAGAGAGACATGAAGCAGGGACCCCTTAGCTGAGAGAGACATGAAGTAGGGACCCCCACAACCTGTTCATAGATTCCATATAGTTTAATCGTTTGACAGCACAATCATCAGTATATTTTGGATTCATATCAATTTGTGTTTTCAGATATTTAACCACTTGAGCCGTCAACACTTAATAAACTTGACCTTTCACTATGTTCTTAGTGTGCTCTTTTCCCTTCTACACCAAAACTCTTTGCCAAAAACAGCCGATCTATAAGCTCACAATGCCTCGCAGCGCGAGGCATTGTGAGCATGTAGATCTGCTATTGTTGGCTAAAGTTCTTGGAATATGGACGCTAGGATTCAAGTGGTTGAAGTTTCTATCACACAAAGATGTGGAGGACCCCCTGTAGTAACTGAGGCCGCCCTAGGGCAGCTTAGCTACTCACCCGCGTCACGGTTACTGAGGTTAGGGTTTGGGTTAGGTTTAGGCCGAATAACATTCGCCCACGTCAGCAGGTTAGCTACTCACCCGCGTCATTTCAACCCCTAGCCTTCACCGCTAAATGATAATCCTAACCCAGACCCCAACATGAATCTTTCACTAAATGTAACCGCTTCCCTAAATATTTCTTATCTGTGAAAATGAGTCCTGAATATCTAAACAAGGTCTATTTAGGCAGGTTTTACTATCTGTCACGCACACACACACGCATGCACACGCACGCACGCACGCACGCACACACACGAACACACGCACACACGCGTGCACACACACACACACACACACACACACACACACACACACACACACACACACACACAGACACAGACACAGACACAGACACACACACACACACACACACACACACACACACACACACACACACACACACACACACACACTTCTGTTCCAGTGTCAATGGCTTCACTTTCCCCTCCATTCTCGAGAGCAATAATATTCCATTGTGTTAGAAGGCATTAAGGCAGAGGAGGATGGAACGTGTGGTGACAGACAGAGGGGAGAGCTGCAATGACAGAAGCTCAATCAGCAAAGAATAGCAGAAAGCCTTAATTTACGTCAATGGAATCATAAATGTGTCTTCATTGGTTCTCTTGCCATGATACAGAACTTAGTACATTAGCAATGTACTAAGCTCGGTGCCAGGTCTGTAACTTACAGTGAAGTGTTGCATCATTCTTAGGTGTCCAAACAGATCACCCTGCAAGTCATTCCATCTCCTTCCATTATCAACATGACAGCCAATGAAATCACTCTTTTAAAATCAAATCACTCCCATATGCCTGTGTGCGTGCGTCAATGCAACACACACAAATGCAGTATGTGTGAGTGCACATAGACACAGTATAGCAGCCAGCTTCTCTCTTCTAATCAGGGACTATTTCAGCGGCAGAGCCACGAGTACAGCTAACCTAAACAGTCTGACACTGTCCAAAGCTGTCTCCATCTTCCTCTCATGGAACCAATTTAGCCACACTTTTGACACAACCAGGAAATCTGCCCTGCCGAGGAGATAAGCACGAGCAAACTAACAAGGACAAGGGAAGGACATAGGATATTAGACAGGTGTCATCTTGGCAGCAGTGGAATAACAACCTGTCATTATCGGCAACGCTGCCGCCATCATAACCTTCCTCATCTTCCTCATCGTCGTCATCACCGTGCCATTGTCATGGCTCTCCTCCGTCCTGATCTGTGTCAATACACAGCAGACAGGCAGGAGACTTCTCCAGCGCTAACGATAAGGTTGAACCTGTGTGTGCACAGCAGTGTAAAACATAAGTAATCAGATTCCCTGTAGAAATTCAGGAAGCACTGTCATCACACCACAATGTCATCATGAATAGGCTTATCTGTGTGTGTGTGCGTGTGTGCGTGCGTGTGTGTGTTTTCTTCAGGGAACGGGGCCGTGGTGGGTGGAGCGGTTGGGAGGGGGGGGGTATTCTTCAGAGGAGATGTGCTCATCTCTCGGTGAATTGCAACTGACAGCTATGGTAATTATTAACGAGCTCCAGGCGTCAATGGTTGTTACTTCAAAGAACGCTTGCCTCATGTAACAGAAAAAGGAATTACCACACTGCACCACTATGACCCTCCTCTAGGGGGCAACACTGACTCCATCTACCACTATGACCCAAGACAAAACTGACCCTACAGTCATTACACACATAGATATAAAATGCTAGATACCTCATCTGGCACTGCAGTTCATTGGAGCGACGTGTAACAACTGGAGGCTGGACGTCCGGAAAAACCAAGGGAACGCCTCCAGTCAAAGTGACTACTACAGTACAATCACAGCGCGTCCTTTCCGGGATCAATTCAATTCAACAGAACTTTATTGGTATGTTTCCATCCAGTTCCTGATGTTGCTCTCCTCTCCTCTCCTCTCCTCTCCATCATTTTAGGTTTTTCTGTGTGTGGACAGAAGCCATGCATGAGAAATGAAATGACGTTGCCTTGGCAGTGTTGTGTACAAATCTTCACCAGTTAGGAAGTGATGGATCTCCATAATTCCATTCAGGCATTTCTCCACCCCCTGGTTTTTCCCACCTGCTTCCAAAGACTTCCTGCTGGAGGGGCGAGACTGAGCTGTGGGTTTTCACAGTCATTCCAACTAATTACCTCTGCCTCCCACAACAAGTGAACAAGTAGGCCATGTATGGCCTACTTGCGCACCAGCAGAGCATGCCATGAGGTGCGCTCACCACTGCCATCACCACTGGCATCGCCAGGAATGCTGGTCCTTCAATGGCTGTTAATGATGACGTTGCCAGAAATGCTGGTCCCTGAATGGGCTATGCTACGGGCTTAAACACCTACCTACCTACCTTCCTACTGTACCTACCTACATACACAGCCGAATGCAGTACTTGCACGCTCTGCCGGCACAAGTGATAATATCGGCCCCCACCCCTTGGGGTGTTTTTTGTCACTGTTTATTTGCACATAGCTGAGATTTCTCCTCTGCATTTACTCTATAACCACCATAGAGGCAGTGAGCTGCCATTAAGCAGTGCTCGGGGAGCAATTAGGGTTTAAGAGTCTTGCTCGCGGGGACAGACATCGTCACATTGCTGGCCTGGAATCGTACCCGAGACAACCATGGGCTCTGGCTCCCCAGGCTGGGCTCACTATAACCACTCAGCTATGGCCGCCCCCATGTGATGCCACTGTCTTGATGTGCCCTAATCATAAATAACGTATGCAATCACACGCACACGCAATCCTCCACCGTATATACCAGAATCTATTGTGACAGACAGGATGTCATTTAAATAGTGACATTTCTGTCATTCCACTAATGCCAGTGGAGGAGTAGCTTAATGACAGCTGGGATGATGCAGTGACATGGAGAGACACTCGTGCATCTACAGCACTTTGGGTTTTAATGAACAGAGGAGAGATCTAATTCTCTTTCCCTCTTCTTTTCCCCCTTCTTTTCCCCCCTCTCTCTTACACACACGCACAAACGCAAGCACAAACGCAAGCACGCACGCACGCACGCACAGGTCAGGTCAGGTCAGGTAGGTTATTGGGGGCCAGTAATGTTCAGAATTCAGACATTACAGAAGTGAATGGAATCGGTAGATGTTGAAGGATTCATGTTGATGAAGTCGTTTCACGTCAATCGGGTGAACCGTGCCGGAAATTAGCTGTTCACAGACAGACGGACGGATGGACAGATGGACATACACATACACACATTCACACAAACGGACGGAAGGACGGACAGGGACAAAACATAGTCTCAACTTCGTCTCAAGGCCTGGCGGAGACAATAAATGATAAAGGAATTCATTTTCAAGAGCCCTGATAATCAAAAGCAGAGAGAGAGAGAGAGAGAGAGAGAGAGAGAGAGAGAGAGAGAGAGAGAGAAAGTAAAGCTAGCTGCTCTCTCACTCTCTAACTACTTGAGAGTGAGGGGGAGAGAGAGGGATCGACAGACAGAGAGAGAGAGAGAGAGAGAGAGATAACGGACAGACAGACAGACAGACATACAGACAGAAATAGAAAGTAGAGCAAGAGATGAGGAGATGAGACAAACTCTGTCTGTCTGTCTGTCTGTCTGTGTGTGCGTGTGTGTGTGTGTGTGTGTGTGTGTGTGTGTGTGTGTGTGTGTGTGTGTGTGTGTGTGTGTGTGTGTGTGTGTGTGTGTGTGTGTGGCGGCGTGGTACAGAGAGAAGATAAAGAGAAAGGCAAGCAGGACATGCTGTGTCCCGACTCCCATGAGCCCTTGCGTGAAAGTTGGGCATCACTTCCTGTTTCATTCTGACTGGTTGCTGTTGCTGCCGTGGTGTCTGTGACACCTGAATCTCTGCATGGTGATTATTACGCGAGGACGTTTTTCCCACCGGAGCTGAGCAGGTCTCTGGCCGTTTTGGCAGATGAATTGTTATTAATAGTTATTGACCACCACGGAGGTGTGCCGTCTCAAACGACCTTGCGCCACGCGAGGCCCCGCCCCCCCACCAAGCATGCGAGCGAGTAGCGTTGCGGCCCAGTGTGTCCTTGCTTAAGCTCCTCCCCCTCCTCTCCTCAGCTCCGGTAGGAATAGCACACTCGTGATTATTACATGGTGTTTGTTAAGTGATTTGTGTGGAGGAAGTAAAGCCCACTTGTTGGGAAACTTCTGGATAGTACTGTAGTACTGTTATTGTAGGCTACAACAAAATGATGGAATCTTGGATTTCTGTTCTAATCTCTCTAAAATGTGACCCATGTGGGTTTGTTACCTCCACCATAAGATGTTAATCAGGGAAGCGTTTTGTGTCAGTTGTGGCAGGCATTGTCATTCTTATTTTTGAGCGGTGCACCGTCTCCATAGCGTGGCCGTGTGTGTAGGTATGTTTGTTTGTATGTGGGTCTGTATGTAGCCTCAAGCCTGTGGTGTAGTACCTTTTCTGACCACACATGTTAAGGGAGGGGCGCTGTTGTTCAGGCCAGGCCACACACACACACACACACACACACACACACACGGGGGGGAGGGGGGGGGGGGGGACCACCGCTCAGTTCACACGGGTGTGATTTTTATCTTTTGCATGCTTTCGTGTTGTGGAGTATGTTTCAAGCTTTACAATAACCCCAAGAGGTTAACTAACCAGAAAAGAAACTCCAATTCCAGCAAAACTTTGGGAATTGTGGGTAGAAGTCAAAGACCTTTTGGTGAACTTTTATCAGGGCACCTCAATATGTGATTCAAATGTGTGGTTTCTTGGACGATACATTCATGAATTGTCAGATTTCCCACTGATTAGCCAATGAAAGGCCCTTTGAAATTCTCAAATGTCACATCTGTAGACCTACAGTAAGATGGAAAATGTTATTGGTGGTAACGTTTCGAGCCGGGAGGCTCTTCTTCAGGGGAGCGTTTCGCTGTTTCTATGTGTTATCTTTTCGACACCTAACCCTTACCCTAACCCTAACCTCTGTGGGGTGAATCGCTTACCCTCCCGACGCTCCTTTGTTGAAATGATTTCCCCCTTCTTCAGACCTGAGGTCTGAGGAAAAGTGGGAGCGTGTTGATATTGCGACGTAACATTTGTTCGACATCTTATTAGTTCGACGCTGGTGAATGCTAACCTGGTGATACGGTATCTTGAAAAGAAATATATATCCATAATATATAATATTTATCCATACAGAGCATTACCAATTGAGGACCATCTCTCTATTTTCTCTCAAACACAACACCCCATAGCTCAGATAGTGACACGACTTACCGAACTAATTGAAGTCATCAAATTGGTTAGACAATAACACTCAAATACAACCATGTATATTATAACTGACGGGGACTAAGCATTGGTTAGGCCGCCCGTTGGTCCGACCAGGTTAACGTTCACCAGGTTAGCATTCACCAGCATCGGCTGGTTAGCATTTCACCAGGTTAGCATTCACCAGTGTCGGCAAGTTAGCATTTCACCAGGTTAGCATTCACCAGTGTCGGCAAGTTAGCATTTCACCAGGTTAGCATTCACCAGTGTTAGTTTTACTGAGGTTAATAACTCCAGTCATAACTGACTGGAAATGGTGTCAAATAACTTGCTACAAGCAGTCTGCACTGCTGAACCGAAACCAGTATGCAACATTCAATGAAGGGTGGACATCAAACAATACATTCTAATGTCATTATAAGTGTAGCCTTATAGCATATTTGACCCGTGATAGAATTGCTGCTTAGCCAGGGGTGATGATGCCAGAGCATCGGTCAAAAGTCTTATGCCAGTCAATTGGTATTGCCCAGAGTTGTGAGTGTTCTGTCCCCACACACACAAAAAAAGAAGAAAAAACACAAAAAAATAAGAAAAAACACAAGTTGTGAACTATCGGAGGTCTTACTCTGTATAGCTTCTTCAGACATATAAAAATACAATGTAGGTGTACTTTGCAAAGCAAAAAATAATGACATAGGATTCTTAAATTGTTTAGGAAAATAAAAGTCTGGGAAGGATATATTGTGCAAAGAACAGACAGACAGACAGACAGACAGACAGACAGACAGACAGACAGACAGACAGACAGACAGACAGACAGACAGACAGACATGACAAACAATGTTGAGGGAAAAGTAATGATATGGATAAAAGTGAAATAGCTGTTGGAATGCAATTCCTTTCACGATGATTTCAGAACACACACACACACACACACACACACACACACACACACACACACACACACACACACACACACACACACACACACACACACACACACACACACACACACACACACACAGACACACAGACAAATACCAAAACACAAACACACGCACAAATAACACAGAGCCTGTCATAACTGTACCAATTAGGCTGTGTGGTGCTGCTGGTTCAGGGAGTGACTGTAGCTGCAGTAACAACTAAGCCCAGACACTGCCTCTTGCAGCAGACAGCAAAGTCACAGCAAACACCTAAACATCTGAAAGCTATAGAAATAGCTGGGCCCACCACAGCTTGAGAGCCCTAAACAAAGGGAGTGAGGTATTCTAAACAAACAAGCAGAGAGAGATGTTCCTTTTTTACACTATGGTGAGGCTGTACGGGCAAGCAGAGACACTGTACAGAGGTACTGGCCAACAGGTCACAACCTGAGCTGGTAGCTCTGAACAGAAAGAGCATCGACGAGGCAGATTTTGTGTCTGTTATCTCTTATATGTTATAAAACAAGTAAATGAGACCCATTTCTGTAAAATACAGCTGAATGCACGATTTGAGTCAGGAAAGCATTTGCATTATAAGCTTTCTTACATATAAGGGGACCTTTGTTCGGTTTTGTTGGTGAACGTTGTGTCCCTTCAAAACAGATTACTAAATGGAGCATTTAAATTGTAATTGGTGCATTTATGTAACGCTTTATTCCAAAGCGTTTTACTTAGATTGTGCTTTACATCCACCCATTCACACACATTCATAAACAGATGGCAGAGGAAACCATGCAAGGCACCAACCAGCACATCAGGAGCAATTAGGGGTTAAGCGACAGTAATTCTGGGGAAGCTCTCGATCGAGCTCGGGATCGAACTGGACACCTTGGGGTACTCCATCCGGTCCACTCAACCCCTGAGCCACTGCCGACTAGATTTATGTTCAATCTTTTGGTCTCGAGGTATCAATTTAAAGGGCAATGTTCAGCTCATTGACTATGAATCATGGTACCTACTGTAGCTCACAACATGTCACGTGTGCATGCAGACCTACTGTACCATTCACACGCCGTGCATGGGTAAGATCTGAAACAATGTGCACAAGAACGAAAAGAGGACGTTGAAAGAAAAAGTACTGTATGGGTACTGCTATTATTTTTAACATGGTTGTTTATTTAAACAGCAGGGAGACAGTAGTACACTGAGGGCAGAGAAAGAGGAGGGACATTAATGTTACAGTATGCGGCCGACACACCATCTACCAGTGCTGATGTGTACTTTGGTGGCTGTATTTCGATTGGAGGACAGATGAGGCAACTGTGACTGTTAAAAACATATATTTTTTAGCCACATTACTGCAAAACCTGTGTTAATGGAAGTTAAGCGGTGAATGACTTTTCCAATTATTGCCTTTGAGGGGGGAAAAAAGGCCCTGGTCTTTGATAGCACAGGCTTATGGCAAATTAGGGATGCTTTTCTGCCTGGAGTAACAATGGAGCAATCCTCCCTGCTCAATCTCCTCTGTCATGGCAGACAAAAAGAGGTGACACCCCTTCATTTTCACTTCACTGTGTGTGAGGGCTACCATTTCATCCATTCAGCACTCTCTCTCTCTCTCTCTGATTGAGTCATGAATTATAAGGAATGTGAAGGACAATATGAACCTCCCTTCACCCCCATGAGACACAATCTGGATAATTAGACTAAAAACTGAGTTAGATATTTAGGAGGGAGAGCGGGGGACAGACATTGCCAGACAGGCAGGCAGGCAGGCAGGCAGGCAGGCAGACACACACACACACACACACACACACACACACACACACACACACACACACACACACAGGAGGAGACATTGGGGCAAATACGCTAGATAATACTGCACTTTTGCATTACCCCCTCCTTGCATGTACATTTACACAATGTCCATATGTTTCATATACCGTTTCATATACCACACGCTCTCTCTGCTCCTTCCAGGGTTCCCTCCTTTCTCCCTGCTAAAATTCAAGATCCGGCACTCTGCAGCAAGGGGGAGAAATGCAGACTAGAGGGAAACATGAGTAAAAAAAGCGTGAAAGTGAGAGGAGAAAGAGAGGAGGGAGGGAAGCAAAGTGGCTTTAAATTGACTGCCTCAGCAGAAGTGTAATGGGATGTGAGCCCTGCTGTCTAGAAACAGGAAGCCAGGCGACCAATGGGACGGCGGCCAGGGGTCGTTGAGCACTCTGATTGGACACTAACCTGGCTTGAGAAATGTTTTTTTGCAAAGTGGTGTGAGCAGAGGGGACGGAACCATCTATCCTGACCGCACATTGTGGCCTTGGCTTGATCGAACGCTGCCCGCCTCAATCTGTCTCGGGTCGCCCCCATCGGTCTAGTCTTACCAGCATCCTGTTGCATCATCCTGTGGTTTTCTGTGAACACAGCTGGAGAGGCGGTTTGGAGAGAGTTGTGTACTGTATGCGATTATTGTTTTAGCCGAGCGAGCTAAATCGGCTAAAACAATAATCGGTTAAAGCGCTGCGAAGTCCGCTTTAGCCGACTCAGTGCTGTCCGAGTTATGTCCTGATAGGGACAGAATCGTAAATCTTCGTCCCCCCCGACCTTCGGCACCTCCGCGCAGTCTAAGTGAACACAGCGGAGCGCTCCCTACCTCTGGTTCAGCCAATCACAAGCCGCGGCCGACAAGGCATTGTGTACGACGACAATAATCGCGTACTGTATGTGTAGACTACAGCGCCCCCTTCAGCTTAGTGGGAACAACACCTTAGAGGTGTTATCAGGTAAACAATTATGTGTATGGATGGACCCAGGTGTGTGTGTGCACGTGCGTGTGTGTATGCGTGCGTGAAGGGTCCTTTTTTCATTTGATGTTGACTGGGTGAGAGCCCGGCAAAATGGTGCCTCTTTCCGCCAAGTGTGCCCTTGCCAAAGACTGGCAAGCTGGAGGGTGGCTGGACCTTGCCTTGCTGCTGCAGTGTGTGTGTTAGGAAACAAGTGTGTGCACTCACACGCACGCACGCACGCACGCACGCACGCACACACACACACACATTCTGTTTCTCAGGATGTTCTGGCTGCTACTAAACCAGCGAGGGATTTAGTTTGGCAAACTCCACCTCAGCCTGAGTCCAGCTGTCATCTTGACAAATGGGCCTTGGAAGAGTGAGGTGTGTGTATGTGCGCCGGGAGTACAGTATCTATTTAGTGAGGATGTTAACATTTTGAAGAACAATGAAAAATAATGAAGTCTGCACACTGCCTCTCAGTTCCAGTTTTGTATTGCTGCTTCAACATTTTTTAAGCTTTCGCACCCCTACACACACCCCCCACCCTCCCCCAACCCCCAAGCGGCAAACATGTCTTTTCTTGACTGATATGGTTCAGAACACAGCAGAACCTGGATCAGAGCCAGCTTCACGGGGCCAGTGTCCACTAACCTCTTTTAAAGTCTCGGGAGAGGTTATTGGGAAAGAGGTTATTGACAATCCGGACATGCACCGGCAGCTCCTGTGGCTTAACACTAAGTCCTGTGCACAGCCAGTGACATTGGAGACTGAACCAACCTCAAGGAGTAACGTTCTATAATGAAGCACTTGGCCTCAAATGCACCGCTGACTGCTATCCCCTGTGTACTGTTTTACTAGGCCCAGGGACGGGAGTGCTATGCACCAATTGTATACCAATGTGGGATGTTTAAGCTTTTAGAGGACGTTTGGAGGAAACGCTATTTTTCCTGAAAATGAAGAGCAAATAATGTGTTAAGAAGGATCGAGGAGTACGTGCCGGGGAAGACTCATGAGAAGATAAGGACTTTGCCTGCACAAGATGTTTTCTCTCTCCATGGCGGCCAGCGCAGATGCAAATCTCTCTGGAGACTTCATAGCAGCTGAACTCAGTGCAGCCATCAGCAAACTCAAGCAGGATATAAGGCACCGGGCCGAGACAACGTACACCACGAGTTTGTCATCCACCACTGCTCGTTCTTCTCGTCAGTTTCGTCGGGACATGGTAGACAGCAGAGCATACATATGAGTGTATGAGTGTGGCGAGTCTGAGCAGACTGACAAAAATGCAGTTATGGTACCACCTGCCCCTTACACAGATCACCTTCAGAAGCAGGCCACAATTCGACGTACAGTAGGATACTAGGACCAGAGGCGAGGGCATGGCTACCATGTGATGATTTGTGTATCACCACATGACCAGCCAATGAAGGAGCCTGTACAAGTTAAAATATGCAGTTTATCTGGTCCATTGCTCATTGTGCGCATAATATACTGTGATGAAGTGTACTTGTACAACATATTTTAGGTATCCTTCCCCCATTCTCTCTCTCTCTCTCTCTCTCTCTCTCTCTCTCTCTGTTTCTAGTCACATTTATATGCATGTGTGTGCATGGGGGTTATCAGAATGCAAGAATGATGTCACCCCAAGACGGTATGCATGTACATTTACATGAAGAGATCGTTAAAAACATAAAAACAAATAGGACCTCAAGGAAAGAAAGAGACAAATATGGCAAAATGGTGAGATTGGAATTTGGAATCAAATGTCCTGCTTTTGTTAGGTCCCTGCCACTACAGGTATACAGGCAATCATATCTGCCTCTCTTTTCGACTCTGTGCCTGCCTGATGTCTGCATGCATGTCTTCATCTCTGACAATCTTTCTGTCCACCTGTTTGGCTGCCAACATCATCTGTCAAGTGTCCGTCATGTTGGAAGGACCTCATCTCATAACGCCAAGAAACAACTCATTCTCCGTCTTCAACACTGGGCCCTTGCTACATATTATTTTGTCCAATTACAGTGAGTACATAATTTTGTTATGTCTTGATTTTGGTTTCTCTTTCATCCTTCTGATCCACAGGGTCACCCAGGCCACCCTCCAGGGGTCCAGACAGAGGCTGTTGGTAAAGCTCTTATTTATCTCCCTCATAAAGTCCCTCTCATCTCCTATTAAAGAGCCTGGGACTGCTGCTGCCCTTGACTCAGAATGTAACTCTTGTGTCTTTTTGGTAAGATGATTTACAGTTTAATTTAATGCCGATCCGAACCCAGGGGGAGCCTGCCGAGGAGTGTCGTGTCGGGGTGTGTGTGTGTGTGTGTGTGTGTGTGTGTGTGTGTGCGTGCGTGCGTGTGTGCGTGCGTGCGTGCGTGCGTGCGTGTGTAGAGGTGTAGGTGGGAGACTACAGGAATTGTAATAAAGTCATATCTCTGGGCCATGGTGTGGAGCAGGAGTCTAGGAGCATAGACACATTAATCTGGGCTCTAAACTCTGAAAAACAAACAGAAACACTATCCAATCTATTCCTTTCTCATTTCTTACTTCATATTATGTAGCCTATTGTATTGCATTGTTGTCTCCGCCTGGCCTGGCAGGGACCTGTGCTCCAAGGAGCATCATTATTTCCTCTCCTCTCTAGATTGAAAATGTTAATAATCAAAGTCATAGAAAAAGAAACTGAAACGTGGCTAAACATACCTAATGGAGCTTGTTGTTTAGGACCATTATTTTCGAAATAATGGGAGATTAAATGTGACCTTGATATTTTGTTCTACCTTCAATGAACACAGATAATTACTTTTGACACTTATATACATGGGGTGTGAGGGAGAAACGATATGGCTGCATATATAGAACCTTTATATTCTATATATATCCCGACCCACAGGTTGAGAACAACTGATGTAAAGCATAATGCCATCACCACCTAGAATATTGTCTCGACTCATCAATTAATTGGGCTATTTTTTTGTATTTGTCGCAATTGGGACCCAAATGCATTCGGGTCCCCATCCGGAATCAATGGGGGTACATTTATTGTAATCAAAATATCATTGAACTCAAGTCTCCATGACATGAGTAATCAATAGAAAAAAAGTCATTTTGGGGGTGAACTACTCCTTTAAATACCAGCTCTTATGCCTTAACTTAAGGCCTGGAGGCGTGGTTAATGCTGTTTGGCCACTCAAAACAGCCAAACAGCATTTGCCACACCTCCAGGTCTTAAGTTAAGGCATAAGAGCTGGTATTTAAGACAATCAAAATAGAGCCCTTCAAGTGTTTTCCCTATCAAAAGCAGAGCATTCTATGCGCGAAGTGGCATGGATCTGATCAAAGTCAGGGACGTGCTGGGCCCTTGATTCAGCCCGGGAAAAATAGTTGGAGAGGCCCTCATTTTTTGTTAGATTTCGTCGTTGACGGGTGGAAACCTTATATGTCCAAAACCGTTTGTTTTGTATTTATCATTTCATGATTTAAACTATAGTGAAAACAGCCGATCTACAAGCACACAACGCCTTGCGGTGCGAGGCGTTGTGTGCTTGTAGATCTGCTGTTTTCACTACTTTTGTGCAACGGCCTTGTATGATGAAGCAGGGCTTTGCTTTGCGAAAATATTTATACATTTGAAACTTGGAGATACGAGGTTTCTGCCCGAGAGTGACAATTTACTTTGTTGGCCGCACAGCCCCCAAAATGGAACGAAGGCCGACATTTTTTTTTCCTAAAGGCCGGCCTGGACCAGTTGTCCCGCTTTTCCCAATGGACAGCACGTCCCTGATCAAAGTTACGTTGTTCCTGCTAAATCCATTAAAGGAAGGGAAATTAACTTCATATCGTATTTATAACACAACACAACAAAACATATGTGTAGCTCTTAAAGTAGGAAATGAACAATAAATTGAAAATGCCTGCTGGAGATAATTGCTTCCTGTGTCATGCCCTCCCCCTCTATGCACGCATGCACACACACACACACAATCCCTGAATCACAAGCAGATCTTTTTCAAACTCTAATGCAGGTTTCACTAATGGTCTCAGACCTGTCAAAGTAGATAATAGGTGAGCAGACTTGGGGAAATCTCGCTCTTTCGACAAGTCATTCTTTCGACTATGAGCGTCGGCAGGTTGGCTACTCACCCGCGTCACGGTTACTGAGGTTAGGGTTGGGGTTTGGGTTAGGTTTAGGCATAGAGGTTAACAGTTTGCCAGCCGAAATAGAATGGTTGTTGGTAGATTAGCCGTGACATTTCTATTATTGTATTATGATCTGAGAAATAATATTATGTTTATAAACATGAGCCGGCCACCCCTCCTTTTTGGACCGCGGCGTTGTTTTTTTCTTTTTTTTCAATCCCCCGGGGTTTGCTCACCATGAATATCTGGATCTCCATCGGGATAAAGTGGAGGTTTTGGCCAAGGCATCGTCTCCCTGTGCGTTTCGCGTGCGCGATCCGTGTGCATATAATACAAGCATATGGTCCAGGTATGACTGAACGGTCGATGTGAGCATTTTGGCTAGTTTAGCCCTTTGCACTCCAGCTATGCTAATGTAATCATCTAAACAGTAAACGGACGGCAGCAAGGAGCCTCTGAGAAGGAAAGGACCTGACGTCACTTCTGCTTCATGTCAGAGCAGCCATGAGCTATCGATGGACGAGCAGTGACTAGGGAAGGTTAGACGATCGCCGATTTTCTGATAAAAATCATTTATTTCGGTTTTAATGACAAAGTACGGTAAAAGACGGCGCGGCTGAGACTCCTTGGTCAGATGTCCGGTATATTCCGGTTTTAATATTAAGGGGCTCCCCGTGGCTTGGAAAGGGTTAACATTCACCCGCGTCGGCAGGTTATACTCACCTGCATCGGCAGGATAGCATTTCACCAGGTTAACATTCACCCGTGTTGAAAGAATGAACCGTCGAACGGATGCTATCGACATGCTCCCAGCAGCCTTTGCCACCACAAAGGCTCCATTAGTGTGAGGTACAAGGTACAACACTGTCATCCACCTCATCCGTATGCCATCGTACCACACACAGAGTGATCATTTCAGAGGAGGTGTAGGACAGAAGTAGGTCCCATGCACACAGCACCTTCACGCTGTAACGGCAGGTAATAATAATAACACTCTTCCCTCCTGAGAACAATTACCCTGTATGTTATGCTGCAATGTACCAGTGCTATAGGCTACCTATTGTACAATAATCTTTCCCTTGAAAATAAAATGATGCTTTTTTTTAATCTGCAGTGCAAAGAAGAACAATAAATGGGCCTATTTACTTATGTATGATGCTTGCGCTGGAAGAAACTACTCAGCTGGGGTTTGGAAGGAAAATACCCAAGGTGAATTCTTCAGGAGAAGAAATCAAACAGAGAGGTTCTGAAAGTGGCCAAGACGTGTTATTGAATAAAACAAAGATCAAATGAAACGCTGACACCAGTGGCCCTTACTCCACATGGATACAATCAGAACCCATTCCTTACTCTGTTTTCACTAAAGCCTCCACTTACTCGGAGAGTTATTGTTTTCTCTCTATCTCTATCTCTCGCTCAGTCTCATACACTAGAGGTTCGGGCTGCTACGCACACCTACTTCGCACAGCAGATCTGACTGATATGTACGAGTCATATAGTGTCAGAATACCCGTCTGTCTGTGTCCCTTTTGTGCCCCTAACAATCTATTAGGGCACAAAAGGGTACAGTACTACAACCAGGGTACAGTACTACAACCAGTAAGACCAGTAGGGCGTCTTACTGGTTGGAGTACTGTACATTTATAAATCACTCTATATGGTTTAAAATTACATCCTTACAATCTACTGCACATTTATAAAGCATTCCATATGGTTTCCTCATGACTAAGGATTGGATTGTGAATTAAATACTTCCAAAATGTGGGGTTTTCCCTCGTTGAGATTTTTCTCATGGCCAAGGTTCAAAACACAAGATGGAGGCCCGTACTTGGCTAAGCTCAGTCACTCTCTTTGTTCAGGGATAAAGCAGAAAAGGCAAACAAACAAAACCCACAAACAATACACATACAAAGGCAATGGTGCGGCACACGCACTACCCTGAGGCTCTGTTTACTCCCTGTGTACCACAAGCTATTTCTGTGTGTGTGTGTGTGTGTGTGTGTGTGTGTGTGTGTGTGTGTGTGTGTGTGTATGTGTGTATGTGTGTGTGTGTGTGTGTGTGTGTGTGTGTGTGTGTGTGTGTGTGTGTGTGTGTGTGCGTCCATGCATGAATACACATCAACAAATCCAAGACAGTCACAGTACATACTGCACATACATATGTACAGACTCAGTATACTGTAACTGCATGAAAAGCATTGGATGTATATGGGTATGCGCACATGCATGCATGCATGCTGTACTGTCTGTAATGTATACATGTATGCATGTGTGCATGCTCTGGTGGCATATGGCATGTATACATATTGCGTGCATACATGCATGTTTGTGATCCAATGTGTGTACAGCTATGAGTGTGTGTCTGTGTGTACTGGCTACATGCAACATCTACATTATGAACTTGCATAGTACTGTACATGCAATTATATACAACTTGTGTGCATGTTTTGGTAAGAAGGGGCAGACCAGAGCAATGCTGTGCTTAGGCCTGTGACGATTCACTTTTTCCCGATTCGATTCGATTTCGATTCATTGGCTGACGATTCGATTATATCACAATTAATTGCGTGTTCCTGCGATTTGCGATTCGAATCACGATTATTGCGACTTTTTCCCAAAAATTACAGCTTTTTTATATTGAAACATTTTAAAACAATTCTAAACAATATAAAACATTAAAAGTTGAATCATATACTTCAAATTAATGCAGCCAAATAAATTCAGTCAATCTTTCTGACATTTATTTCAGCCAAAGTGCCAGTGGTAAATATTACAACATGTTTGGTCAAGATGCCAGAAAACAAAGAACACAATAGTCAGTTTTATAGTCATATAAAAAAAAGAATCGCTGTGCTGCAGGCCTACAGCACTGTGCTAGCTTTAGCCATAACATGAAATCCTCATGACCTAAAACTGTTCCTTTGGGACCTGTACTTACTCGTCTGACTTACTTGTGCAATAACAAATAAATGTAACCCTGAGTGACAAGTAGCTGCACACAGCTCAGAGTGAGCCAATAGTATACATTAATAAGTAATAACATTCAGAATGTCACTTTAAATCTGAATCAGATCAACTTCAATACTGAAAACGTTGGACTTCCCTTTGAGAAGAAAAGAAAAACAAACAAAGTAATACCGATCCGGTACAAGTATCCTTAGGTCTAGGACATTAATAATAAAATAAAATAAAAATAAAGACTATGTCAAGTGCAGAGTTAACTCAACTGAGTGAAAATTAGCTGCATAGTAGTACAGCTCAAAGTGAGCCTTTAGTGTTCATTAACATTCACATTTGTCAATTTCACATACAATCTGAATCAGGCTTTTAGAAGAAAAAAAACAAACAAAATAAAACATGCTTCATTTAGCTGATCAAAGTGGTCATTATCAAGCTAGTGCTTAAGGACATTGAAGAGGTCAGTGCTTGACCTTGGGAGTGTCAAGGTTCTTGTGCAAAAACACGAGTTGGTCAACATGCTCACCGGTGAGGCAGCTCCTCTCAGCCGTTACAATGTCCCCAGCTGTGGAGAACACACGCTCAGAAGGGACACTTGTCCCAGGCACACACAAGTACCGCTTGGCTAGCTTGGCCACGAGAGGGAACTCGAACTGGTGTTCTTTCCACCAGTCCAGTGGTGTTTTTTTTTTGTTTTTGTCTTTTTCATCCAGTGGCAGAGGAGCAGCTTCCCTGTATTTTTTCACCTGCTCCTCTGCAGTGTCAAAGGGTGACTTCTCTGGTGAGGATGGTTCCGGCACGGCATTCCCATACGAGCTCCCAAGCAGTTGAACCAGTGCAGAAGTTGCTCTTCTTTTAGCAGGCGGGGGGCCCTGGGGTTGTTCTCTGTCGCCCTCCTCATCATCAGCAGCAGCACCGAGCTCCTCCTGGTCTGACTCTGGCTCTGTCCTCACCACCACATCTTCCTACAGGGTGCAACAAATAAAACACAGTGGTACAACAATTAACTTAGCAATTAGCACTGTATATGAACTTATATTACATTTTTATATTCTGTTTTTGTATTTATTTATTTCTATTTTCTATGTACATATTTCTATTCTCTATGTCTATATTTTCTAATTTATTGTATCTGACACCATTCTACTCACAAGACAGACACACACACACACACACACACACACACACACACACACACACACACACACACACACACACACACACACACACACACACACACACACACACACACACACACACACACACACTATATGAACTAAATATAAAAACATTTTGCATCTGTTTTCTCATGCTTATAAATGTATAAATAATTAGTTACCTGATGATGCTCATTCTCCATCATGGATGCTGCTTCAGTGACCATTTTTGCAAAGGTGTCTTGCTTCTGAGTGTCTGTCAGGTATGGCAACAGTTTAAATCTGGGATCTAGCGCTGCAGCCATGTTGAGTGTGGTCTTCTCCTGTTCTGTTGAGTACCTCTTGTCTAGGTCTTTGTGAATGGCTGCTTTGACGTGTTTGACAAAGGGAGCATCCCCAATGTGTTCCTGGGTGTCTTGCATTAGCTGTGCGTGCAGTGGGGCAATGACAGACAGAGTTGGATCCTTTTCATCTGACATGACCTTGGTAGCAACAGCAACTGGCTCCAGGGCTTGGACCAAAAGCTCTGCATTGCCTATGTCTGCCGCAGAGAACGTGCAGATGTCTTGCTCAGACTGCCTGATTTCACTGCTGAGCAGAGCAGCGGTCACTGCTGGCTGTTGCTCCAAGAAACGGCGCACCATTTCATAGGCGCTGTTCCAACGTGTCTTCACGTCCGTTTCCAGTTTGTGTTTCGGGAGCCCCAGCAACACTTGCTTTCGTTTGAAAATGCCGTTCGCTTTGTCACTTTTGTGGAAAAAAGTAGACACGCGTCGTACCCGTCCCAACAGTCTCTCCACTTCTGGCAGGGCGAGTGCACGCTGCGCGGCGAGGTTCAGCGTGTGTGCGTAACATTTCACGTGGAGAACACTGGCTAATTCTGCAGCCACAGACATGTTGCTCGCATTGTCCGTGACCACAGCGCAATCTTTCAGCTCGAATCCCCACTCAGCTGCGACATCCCTCAGCAACTCGGCAATGTTTCTTCCAGTGTGGCTATCGTACATGATATGGGTCTGGAGGACAAGCGAGGACAGAGACCAGTCATCTGTGATGTAGTGGGCTGTTAACGTGATATACCCCTCCGTGGCCCGTGAGGTCCATCCATCACATGTGAGAGCGACTCTCAGAGCTCCGCGCAGCTTCGTTTTAACTTCCACCACAGTCAGATCGTATAGGGCAGGAACGACCGTGTCGGTGAAATATTTGCGTGAAGGAATGGTGTATCGTGGCTCCATAGTATGAGCCATGTACCGAAAACCGTCCCCCTCCATAACCGAATAAGGCCTCATGTTCTTGGCTATGAAGTGTCCAATGGATGTGCTGATCCGTTTCGCTTTTGCGGAATTGGAGGGCAGGCTTTGCAGTGAATCTTCGATGGTTTGTTGTCCAAGCGGCTGCTGCTGTGGTGAGTTAGCGGCAACTCTTTTTATCTCCGGGTGGTGCCGATCGAGATGCTGCCCGAGGTTGGTCGTATTACCGCAATATTTGACGAGTTGGTTACAAAGTTTGCACACCGCATGGCTCATGTCTAGTTCAGCTTGCTTTCCTGGCATTGTGTTAAATCCGAAGTTGTTCCAAACTTTTGATTTAAAATGTCTTGGTGCTGGTCGCAACACCACAGCATTTTCCTCGTCCGCCATTTTCTCTTTTGGTTATGTTTACTTGGCTCGGCTGGCTCACACAGATGACGTAACGTGACTCAGTCACCACAACAAAATAGGCAGTCTGCACTGCTGACTGAAAGTGGTTACTTATTTCACAACACGCAACAAAATATGCTCTGCGCTCCTGCTTGCTGACTGAACGTTTTTTTAAATAAAATCGGGAAAATCGATTCTGAACTTTGAAAATCGATTAATTGAATCGCCGGCCTTAACATCGCGATAATATAGTGAATCGATTTCTGTGCTGCTGTTGGCAGAGTTCATAACACTCAGGAGATGAGTAACCTCGCGTCACCAGGCTTTCTCGGAGGAAAACCTGGTATTCGTTTACAACAGGCCGTCTGATCCCGTTTAGACCAGGTGGCATCCCAGACCGGATGACAGAAGAAGTAGTCTTGCGTAGACAACTATTCCACAGTCAACAGTCTGGTCACGCGAGACTACATAAGCGTGCCATCGGGTTTGGTTTGCCACCCGGCCTATCATCCAGCCAAAGTGTAGTCCGTTTTGACTACAAAATGACGTGGGACGCCATCCGCTCCCGACCGGATCAGAAGCCCGAAATTGGAAGCGATCCCAGGCTAGGAGATGAGGCTATGAACACCGCTTCAAGTCTACAAGACACACATCCAATCCTGCCCTTCCACAAAGGCACAGTTCATATTGGCAGCCCAAATCCCAAATCTGATTTCCTATCCAGACTGGAGTCTCAGTCGCATTCATTTTATGCAGTCTGAACAAGGCTAAGGAATGTGATTTTTTTGCTGTCCAAACAAGGCAACTGCAGTACAAATCTGGATAGGTCACAAATCACATTTGGGCTGCCAGTCTCCATCTTGCATCCGCACGCACGCAGGCACGCACGCACGCACGCACACAGTATTTTCTCTCTCTCTCTCTCTCCCAAATCAAATTCTTCAAATGCAATAAGCTCCAACTGAGCTGGCGTGCACAGTTGGTTGCATCTCTGTTCTGTTGTTCTTTTGGACTTTCTCTGTGTCTCTCATGTCCCTGTGTTGTTGTTGTGCTTGTGTTTGTGTTTGTCAGTGGAGCGCAGCAGTCATTAATTACTGGTAAACGTACGCACAGGAGAAAGCAGACACCTCGGGAAGGCAGTGTTTCACTCCGTTTGGAAACTGTTTTTTTTTTTCTTCTTTTTTTAACACAAGAGAGAGAGAGAGAGATGTAGGGAAACTGCACATTTGCAAGCACGCTCACTCACACATACGGATGTGCAGCAAGACACAACAAGTCACATAAATACATCTTTGTACAATATTTATGCCACAAGCTCATATGCAAGACATCTTTACTGTGACAACGTGCATGCATGGATATTATATGTATTCATTTACTATTAAAACACAGTTCCCATTCCTAAATATCAATATTAGGATTTAGAACGCTCACTTGCCAGTCATTTGGCATAGAGCTATTACTGTCAATATAATGTCCTGTGTTTATTGAGGATACAGACAGACATTATCATCCCACTCATCAACCTATAGCAATATCTACTCTGCATTCAACATTCAAGCCTAGCTCAACACCAAGCTCAGGGATCTGGGCCTTCACCTGACTGTGTAAGCACTACATCCAAACCTCTGACCCACAACATGGGTGTCCCTCAAGGCTGTGTCCTGAGCACTATGCTCTACTCACTATGTAGGCCTACACAGACGACTTTGTGGCCACATGCAGCTCCTTTCCGGAGACAATATAACCACAGATGCATTATCCATTATCTATTTGGGTATTGGTATTGGGGGAATCCAGCAGCTTTAATTCAAGGCTTTAATGTCATGCAACCGGTATATCAAAAAAAATGAAACAAAGGTTGAATGAGCATGAACAGAAAAAGCAACATAAGGGTCAGTTAACTGGGAAGTAGATTGGCAAATGTATAGAGAATGGATCGAGGAAGCGAGAATAAGGGAAATAAAATATATGCATCAGATGTTGAGCATAAATAAAGTATAATCCAGAGCTCGACTGTTCAAGGAAGATGTCTAAGGCTGTTTCCCTAATTTCCCATGGCACCAGACAGGCACACATGCCCCAGTGAAAACGATGCAGCTGTCCCACTCCCAAGGCTGTGTGATACATGGGATTCTGACTGCTCTGAAGATTAATATAATGCCACACACACAAAACGACAACTCCCTATGGTGTCCAAACCCCTGTAATGATCTCTTTCAATTAAGGATGATATTAGTGAATTAGTTAACATGGTAATTTCCACCCACTGTCCACCCAGGCTATATGGGACAGCATCCACAACTACAGGTTCAATAGCCCATGGCGAAAATGCTAATAGTTTTGGGGAAATGCTAATTTGGGAAAATTAAAGAAACTGCTTCTTCACTCCCTCCCTATGTAATTATGGCAATGGTCAATGATTAAACACACTGAGGAGAAAAATGGACGAGGATGGATTGACAGAATGTTGTCAATCCGAATAGAATGTTATAAGCACAATATGGAAATTTCTTTCGAAAAAATCATAACTAAACAATAATATAACAGAAAACTATAGTAGTGTGTAGGGTCCAGCATTAAGGTCTTATCTTACTCGCCCATCTAAACTTGTACTTACCCTACCGAGGAGTTACCATTGCTGACGGTGCAGCTTATAAGGATCTGGTGGTGAAACCATCGGTTTGTTTGTGATTAAAAAAATGAAATCACACCCAGTGAAGTGAAGTGCCTTTTATGAGTGAATTTCATTAAGCGTCCTGTGAAACTTGGCCAATGCTAACCTCTGCGGGAAGGACAGACGGACATACACACACACAAAGCCAGATTTAGGAGCGGTTAGCACCGCTCAAAAGGTAATGGCCGGGTTTCCCAAAGCGATCTTAAGCTTTAGGATGGTCGTAAGACCCATCGTAGCAGCAAAACTGTTATGAAGGCTCCTGTCAATCAAGGCTACGACGGCTTTCAGGAAACTGGTCGAGAGTGTACAATGGAACTAAATGGGCTGCTACGATGGGTGAGCACACCTTAGGAATGACTGCAGAAAACCCATCGTAAGGTCTCCAGGACGATCGTAGAAGAACCTGTGAAGGCTCCTGTCAATCACGCAGACCTGTCTTACGAAGGTTTTTTTTAAAGGTGACCTGGGGCGCCCTTAAACCCTTTGTAGTGAAGCTGATCACTATAAGTATAACTATAAAAGTATATAAAAAATCGATCTAAGTCAAGTGGATGGCAGAGTAGCTAGCTTAGGCTACACACCTGCTATAAAAATAAGTAATATAGTGAGGGGAAAAAAGAAAGAAAAAAAAAGATGAACTATATATTTGTTATGTTATGCGTCTGTTGGGTTGCTTGAGAGAGCGCACCACAACACAAATACTTACATAAAAATGAAGAGCTCCCCATTCGTTGGAGCACGGAAGCGGGGATAGAACCCGGAGTTTCCACTTGTCAGTCCAACACACAAGCCATTGCGCCAATCGAGCGCTGAATTTTATTGGCAGGGCTGTTGGATTTAGTTAGGAAGTGATATGAACCAAATGGACCCTCATCAGGGGTATGTAGCCTGCTATGTGCATGTACAAATGGGACCATTTAATTGTACAGTACACTCTCTGAGTTACACCCATGATGAGGGTTCATTTGGTTACTACTTCCACCTTATTGTCACCGCTGTTGGCTTGGCGGACTGTATGTTAGACTGATGAGTCAAAGCCTCGGGTTCGATTCCCGTTTAAGTGCATTGCCACATATCAAGGACCTCTTGGGGTCCCCGGACCCACTTTGAAAATCAAAGCTCTATAATATAGTCTCATGGTAGCTTATATAAATATTTAGGATGATTTAGAAGAACAGTTAAGTCGCAGTTTAAAATTAAAACAACTAGGCTATTTTGTGCAGCCGTTAAATCTTCCAAGTAGAGTTTAAAATAAAAACAAGGTGTCTGTGTGGTCAGTTACCAACAAGTTTGTTAATTTTCAGCATTGTTTTCTACTTCTTTCTCGCGGGGCGAGTACAATCACACAACAGCTGAAATTCATTTGCGAGCGCAGCTGGTCGTGGGGATCAATCAGGACCCAGAGCCATTCAAGGAGAGTCGGTGCAGAGTTGCATCATCTCCATTCACATGGGGGCAGAGTTGGCAGAACTCTCTAATACAAGGCTCTGGCCAGCTTAAGGGCAAGCGTAGTCTTTTTTGAGAGAGGCGCGTTTGGGAAACAGCTTCGTCGTCGTACCGGAGTGTCCTACGACGGGCCTGTACGACTGCGCTTTGGGAAACCCGGCCAATGGCAGCACCGTCCACATATTAAACTAATGTATCGACTCACACTCTTCCATTGGGCTTGAATTACACCAGACCAAGAAAGACTGATTTGTGTATTCATTTCTAATGATTCACCTCACCAGTATTCGTGACAAATAGTGCAGTGGAATTTCAAAAAAAAAAAAAAACACAACAGTATGTGGGGTATTTCTCGGGACAAACTATTGTTTATTCATACCCACTCCTTTCTTAAGTTCTCGTTCCAGTCTGTTGTTTTTGAAGTTGGCTGTACTGGGGCCGGAGGTGTTAGGGGAATAGGGTGTTGGTGATGTGTGTGCATGTGAGTGTGCATGCGCGTGTGTGTGCACGTGCGCGCAGGGGGCTACATTGAGTCTTTATTTACCCGAGCAAAAGAAATCGATGCCTCTCTGCCGGAGGAGAAGTGTGTGGATCAATGGAAGGTTTCAAAAAAGCCTCTGTGATAAATCAATGTCTCTGATATGCTATTGACGGCCGTTTGGCAGCAGAAGAAAGACGACGATAAAGAGCACCTGTTTATTCTGAAGAATTCCTTCCCACTACTTTCTTTTTTCCATCTTTCTGATGCTCTTTCTTCTCTCCGGAACTGGCTCTCAAGTGTCTGTTCATACCTTCCGTCAATCTTTGGTTTTCCAGGATGTTAAAGTTCTGCTCCACTCATCCCCATCTGCTGCCGGGGCAGGTGGGGGTCTCCAGGATGTCAACGTTTTTCTCCCATGCACTCGGACGGACTACGGTCTGCCGGAGTAGAGACAGTAGAACACCAGACCTCATACTGCACAGCAATCTGTAGAACATCACAGCTAAGATGCATACAGAAGCTACACTGATCTCAAAGGAATAATATAGTCCACAACCTTACAGTAACTCTATGTCTTTGCCCATGTCCATCATCCGTCTCGGTGTCTTCCTAAGAACCATAGATTGCGCATGTGGTGAGGTACAGTAGTTGTGTGGACATTAAGAAGAACTACAGCCATTGTTAGCCACTGCCATTTAGGAGCAATGTCCTCGAGAACTGCTCGAACCAAACCTTGAATGTGAATTATGTGAATTGACATTGAATTGCCATGGTCAGAATTGTTTCTTTGTCTTTTTTCACATCAATCGAGAATGAATGTCAAAATGTACTGTAATCTGCAAATTTGACCGTAGAACATCCAAGGCAAAATGCTATATGGTAGATGGTAAAATAAAAATACACACTGTCAGGAAAGGAGGAGAGCCTCCGGAAACCATTGTAGTAGTTACATTCAGGGAGCTGACATTATTGGCATTCAATAATATCTGGACAGAATCCTTACGCAGCATTGGCCTTGGACTGTAGTGTGAGTGCGGTTCTGCCAATACCTTAGTCAAACACTCCACACTTCCCCTTGAGACGTGCCAGGCTGCGGGCTGCCAGGCCTTCCGGTAGGGTCTCTGTCATCACACCTGCCCCATCCTGTGCTAACCTGATCAAAGCGACAGTATTGTGGACCTGCAGAGATGCTGCTGAGGTGTGCTGTCAGCCTGCCTGTCCCACTGACGGAAACTCAGCCCGGGAAGGGAGAGAAACGGTGGGATGGCAGAGCAGACGTGTCACTCGGCGCTGCGATGGATGACAGAATAGCGCATTAGGACTAGGGACCGGCTTCACAGGCCATTAGGGTAGGCATCACACAGCCGTACCGCACTGAACACTGAGTAATGACACAGTAGGAGAGAGACACTGTCAAGAAGAAGAGGAGAAGAGAGAGATGAGGGGCGAGAGAGAGAGGGAGAGAAAGACAGATCAGAGAGAGATAGATATACAGTTAAGTGGAAGGCAAAGTTCCTCAACATACATCATATGGTCATAATCTGTGTGTCTCTGTCAGTTAGCACTTAGACATTTTGATTTATACTTTTTGACATTAAGAGTCCAGTCTAAATGAAGGAAAGAAGCACCCCATGCTGTTGGAACCTCAGGTCTTTACAAGTGGCGAGAAGAACATGTTTAAGTCTGAAGTGTAATAATTCAAACAAACTAAAAAAACAAACAAGTAAGAATGCTTTGTATTCCACTCAAACTATTATTAACGTGAGCTTTGATCCACGACGCAATGTTCCAAAGAAAGGACAAGCGATTACGGCAACAGTACAACAATATAAACTCATCACCAGCGTCCCTCTTACAGCTGACCCCTCCTTGTTAAAGTCTCTCCTCTGTATCTCTGTGTGGCCCAGCCTGCCCTCCAGTCATCATTAAAGAACCTGAGAACCCAACAGGGGCATCACAACACGCATCACTTGCTCTCTGCTTTGTACACTGCCACTCCCAGCCCTCCACAAGCTCCTAAAGGACCTATTTACAGCACAAACTGGATTGTGTTTGGCAGGCGAGCTAAACGTACAAATACCTTCCATCTCTTTCTCTCTGTCTCTACCTCTGTACCCCGTTTTGTCCTGCCTGTACGGACAAAGCAGTGCCGCCTGGTCCATCGCTAGCCATGTTGTGTGACTGTAAAAGCTGGGATGTCAATGTAAGTAATACTCTTCTAGTGCCAAAACAAGACATTCAACTTTTGTTTCATATACAGTATATGTATGTATGTATGTATGTATGTACAGTATGTATGTATGTGTCATGGCTGGGCTTCGAACCCGGGCATCACACGTGAAAGTCCAATATCTTAACGACTAGACCAAAGAGACATCTTTGTGGTCCAGGGGAGATACTAGACTCTTGAGACTTCAGACTGGGGCTGCGACGCTCTCCACCACATAGGTATGTATGTACTGCATGTATGTATGTATGTATGTATGTATGTATGTATGTATGTATGTATGTATGTATTAGATAGATAGATAGATAGATAGATAGATAGATAGATAGATAGATAGATAGATTAATTCACGTTCTACGTGAGACAAACTGAGCTTTCTGTTGTGACAGAATCTCTGGATTTTAAGCACAGAACGACGCAGTGAGCCTCTGCGCTTTAATAACGCATTCACACAGACCTTTATTTATTCATGTTATTTTATTTTTTTCTGCAAGAATTGTAAGATCTCTACCTCTGACCCCGTTCCCCGTTTTCTTTTATTTATTTCATGAATCATTAAACCAGCAGTTGTTGCAGAGGTGTCATTTGTTGGCGGTATAGTCACACGTGCAGAGGTGCTGATCCTGGGGGTTCTTCGTTGCACGAGCACCTCTGAGAAATGCCGAGCATCTCCTTAGAAACAGTGGTGTAAAGTAACTAAGTACATTTAATTAAGTACTGTACTTAAGTAACATTTTGAGGTATTTGTACTTTACTTGAGTATTTCCAATTCCCAATACAAGATGCGATGCATTGTGAGCTTGTAGATCCGCTATTTTAGATTCGCTATTTTCAAAGGATTTTACATTTTATACTTTAAACTTGTGTAATGCGACATTCTGCATAATGAGTACTTTCTACTTTGGGTACTTTATTTACATTTTGATACCAATACTTTTGTACTTTTACTTGAGTGAATGTTGAATTCCAGACTTTTACTTATGTTTATATATATTACTTGTATTTCTACATTACTTGTATTTCTACATTACAGTATTGATACTTTTACTAAAGTTTGTAACAATGATTATATGAATGTATGACCTGTATTAAAGTATGAGATGATCAAATAAACTAAACTAAACTAAAGTAAAACATTTGGGTACATTTTTCCACCACTGTTAGAAAGTGCTCTTGATTTTACATGACGCAACTTTATTCCAACGCTGTAGCTGTCGGAGAGGTATGGGAGGTGCGCTCAGCGGCAGCGCTCTTGAGGAGACGAGAAGACGACCAGTCTTAAAGTAATGGTGAAAATAAGCTTTATAATAGCATCGGGTCGCCGGCTCCATTTAGGGATCCAAATTTGAATCGGTTCCATTTCGGACAAGATCCAATCCCTCTCTGTGCCGTTTCGGGCCGGGGCAAGTAAATCAGAATGTTTCTCCGGTCCGTTTCGGGACTGGACTCGTGCTACCCTCTACTGTACAGATTTATGATTGATGTAGCCTTTTAACCAGTGTGTTCTTACATGAACTCCTGACCTGTTTTTTCCTGGCTAAAGAACAGCAGCATTATTCCTCTTATCATAGCGCTGCCTTTTACACACAACATACTGTGTGATGAATTGAATTGTTAAAAGACAGGAAAAAGGTAAACAGCAAACACAAATAGTATTATACTTTGGGCTCGCATTCTCTGGTCTGATAATGTAACAAATGCATGCATAAAGGAGCTGAAATAATCTGTCCTTTTACTGAATGAACCCAATGGATCCAACGCTGTGGGAGAGATTAGACTCACAAGGGCTGAAACCCTTCGTCCAATCAATGCCGTTTTAATTCCTGAATACGTCTGCATAAATTAAATTAAATCACGTCAGTGTCAACATAACCACCTGCAGGGTTTGTCAACGACCAACCTGCATCCTATGCTAATCCCTTTTTGCTTCACTGTACATCAAACAACAAAGACCCCTGATCGCTGCTCAACAACCCCAGAGCTGTAAATGAACCATGTGTGTCACTGTCAGCGAGGCAGCCGATGAATTCTGTCACTTACGCTGACGAGCATCTGCGGGAACGGTCCTCGAGAGTTTTCTGGCACGTTGGCTGGTGGAATCACCCAATCTCTTTGCTGCCTGCGCAGGCCCTTGGAGCCGCTCAGCACGGCGTCAGGAACAGGATGACCATAGGAGAGGAGAGGGATCGAACAACTCATTCATGTCTTTCCTCTGTGCAACTTTGACCTCTTCTTCAGTGACCTGCAAAATAGCACAGAAGCAAGACTACAGTCAGGAGACACAGCAAGCCATTGTTTTGTTTGCATCCTTTTAATAGCATAGCAGAGAGACAGGAAATGGAGGGCAGAGAAACATAATTAAAGGGATAGTTCATTCCGATGTTGGGCCGCCATCAGGGGCGGGCTGGCCATCTGGCATACAGGGCATTTGCCCGGTGGGCTGGTAGGCTAGGGGGCTGGGGGGGCTGGTGTAAAAAAAAAAAAAGAAAGAAAATAGCCAAAGTTCTGACACATTTTGGCACTAATCATGTTCATACTCCGCTGTTTGGTGGTGAGAACTGTATGCTAACTTATACAATGTATGGATTGTGTAGTTGTGTAGTTATCATTTGTTGTCTGTAAAAGTTGTGGTATTAAACATGTATTTATATGTGCCGCCCTCGACCGGTAGAGTATCTTCGCGCGCGTTGGTTGTGGGGGCTGGTCTGGCCAAGATGCCAGGGCTGAATTTTAGTCCCAGTCCGTCCCTGGCCGCCATAGCTGAATGGGTAGAGAGCCCAACTATGATTCCTTGTCCCGGCGAAGTTTTCCAAAAGGCCCCTTAGCAAGACACTTTGGCCTCTATTCTATGCCACCCTATACCCTAAACCCCCACCACCCTATACCCACGAAAAGTGGGTAAGGCAACTTGCTGTTTCCCTAAATTATATTCTGGGGACACTATACCCGTTACCCATTATGCCGACTGTGCTATTTCCCTAAAATTTGTATTTTGGCAACACACATTTAGGAAAGCGAATTTCCTAAATCATCAAGCAGTGCTGACAATGGAATACACAGGCGCACAATGAAATTCAGAGGTCTCCTTCTGACCTAATTATCCACGAATCTCAGTGGACTGGGGCAAAACATAATCTTCTCCATGCCTGTCGGCCTGGTGGACACAATAAAGAAAAAACTATAGTACAACGGTATACAGTGTGTGTGTCCCTTACGACAAGACTACAGAGTGAAGAGATGCCAACATGTTGGCTCCCAGGTCCATGTACTGTACATGACTTATAGATTGACATATTTACATCAAGGTTATATTGTAGACATCATATCAAGGCTGCTCTTTAACCATCTGCACCATCTGCTTGGTGTCCCAGGGGGCTGTGGAGGATGTGTGCTGGATATCTGAACCATCCAAAGGTTACATCTTGAATTGACATGCTGTGACGATACTCCTCAGAGACGTAGTTTACCAACACATCTCAGGGTTACAAAGTAGTAAAAACACATAAAGAAATCATCCTAAATCATCCACATTATGTCTGGCTGTACATCAGTTGTTGCCCTACTCCCTATTTGTATCGCACTCTGTAGAGCGATCCCTCGCTCCGTCGCTCCACTTCTCTCGCAGTGTTATTGTTTTTCCTCACTCTCTCCCCTCCCGGTTGGCAGGTCCTGACAGCTTGTCTCCATAACAGCCATTCATCAAGTGCCGGGATGTGTTCTGCTGAATGGAGACTGCAGCACTGAGCTTTATGTCCAACAAACACTTCCCCCAACAGGTTCCACCAAATCACCTGCCCCCTCTCTGTCTGTCTCTGCTTTGTTTTTCTTTTAGGCCAGGCAGCAGGAGAGAACAGCAATAAACGTAACATCAGAGCAACTGCTCTCTAAAGTCACAAGAGAGGATTTAAAATCTATAGATTTGCTTGCAGTGAGAATGTAGTAGTAGGGATGACAAAAAAACGTTTGGTCACTAATCCACACAGCAAAGGTCTCACCCAGTGGGAGCTCAACAGCACAAAACCTGAATGTAGGTCACCCAGCGCTATTGCACGGACGGACAGACAGACAAACACACTCTGTCAAATGTTGGAGCAGTTTCCCTAAATGGTTTATAGCTCACTCACATGCATAGTCCTATTAAAGTGGCGGAGAGAACAAAATCAATATCCTTCATGCATGAAGTCAAAACATGTGAGCATGAATGATGTGATAATGATGTCAGGAGACCCTACAAAACTGCCCAGAAAATTCACCTTTCAGGAGGCCAGAGGTGGAAGTAGTTATCACTTCTCCCATAGACAGGCGAGTAGTACCTTACCTACACCCCCACTTTTTCCCCCTACTCTCTGTACATAATAGTGATTTACTTGCGATGATATTTGAATGTTTGTTTTTTTTGTTGCTATTTTATATGTTGATGAATTGAATACCAAGGACCTCCAACGGAAACAAGACCGCTTTTTTGGGGTGTTCCTTTTAGGCAGGGTGTTTGACTGTATGGTGCTGTACTACATTTCTCTCTTTTTTTACTGTACTTGTACTGTTCTTCATTTTTGTCATTTTTTGTAAAATATTCAATCAATCAATCAATCAATCAATCAATCAATCTCTCCCCCAACACTCCCTACCTCCCCAATATCTTGCCATTTCCGACGGGTAAAACGTGCAGCATTTTACTGCACATGTCGAAGACCTGAGCCTCCTTAAAGAGAACTGGCTGTGCCTGTGACTGTGGAAGTCACCGTTGCACTAGGAATCCACCATCATCTCATTGGTCTTGGAGGAAGTTCTTATTACTCGGGTATAGCTGAAGGCCTTCTTCAGGTCTATGGACATATTGTGTCATATTGTGTCAGTCTCTGTTGTTTCGGAGAGTGAGGTCGCTTCTCGACCTTAGGGTGTCTTACTGGTATTACTGTAAGCAGTTGGAACGGTACAGCAAGGGTTATGCAAGGCTGTAGTAGTGTTGTAAAAGTGTTGAGGAGAAAACTAAACCCTTCGTACTTTGTCTAGAAGAGATATCTCTTTGATATAGGTAAAAAGTTAAAAGCACATGCTCAAAGGTATGTGAGCATGCACTGGGCTCTCTTCCAATATTTCATTTTACTATAGCCCTGTTCCTTCTCTGTAAGAATGTTATAGTTATAGTGCCTCTGCACTGTTAACATTCAAGGTCAAAAACAACAACAAAGTCGAGAACAAAAGGGTCAGGAGAAAAAAGAAAAGGACAGCTGTTAGAACACGAAGTCCAGAGGTCCTGTGCGCTGCTTGCTTTGATCCACAAGGTGCAGAACAAAAAGAGGAGCCTACAAACGCTTCTTTAAAGGCTGAAGTTTTTAGACAGCCTTCAGAGAGAAAGGCTTCTAAAGCCACGCGTAAAAGAAATGTGTCAGAGAAAAACTGGCATATGGTGCCACGGTGTGTTTGTACAGTACCTGTGTGTGTGTGCTTGCGTGCCACCTGCGTGTTCAAAAGCTCTGTGTTTCAGAAATCAGGTATCTACGCTACATGAAACAGTGAGCGGGATCTGACACATCAGTGACGAAGGATTTATACCTCCTGGAGACTAGTTAATTTAAACCTGCAGGAACAGGAACAATTTAGACAGTCTTATAGACAATCTATCTTCCCTCAACTGGAAAGGCTTACAGTATCTTGAACCCAGGCCATGGGACATAAAAGGCATGAAAGGTATGCGAACTAGAAGATGCTAACATGCTAACTAACCTGTAACCATGTGGTTTCTCAGTGTTATACATTGAAACAGCATCGCACCCTCAGGGATAGTTCATCCCCAAAAATGTAATTTTTCTATCGATTACTCACCCCATGGAGACTTGAAATCGATTCATGTATATATGTCACCGTTAGATCGAGAAACAGTTAGATCGAGAAACGGAGCGCTCGTCGTGCGGCGCGGGGTGGAACAATTGCGGTCACTTTGATCCACAACAATGACAACGACAACGTAGCGTCGGCAGGAATGATAGCACCTCACCCCACGGAGGTTAGGGTTAGGGTTAGGGTTAGTCATAGTTTTATTGAGGTTAAGGTTAGGGTTAGAGTTAGGCATAGTAAGCTAATGGCTAACTACAGCTGAGCTAGGCTGCTAGTAAACAACAGAGAAGGGTCGCAGTCGAGTGACGTCGGGCGACGACACAAGTGAATGGCTGTTGTCGCCATCTCATGGTGACTACGCAGAATTACACAGGTGCGCTGATAAGAGACTATCAAAGTGAATTGATCCAGGTGGTGGTACTGGTAGGGGTGTGTGGTGAACGACAAAATGAGCGCTCTTACCACGATCTAACTGAGTTACCCAATCTAACTGTAACACATATATATATATATATATATATATACATATTCCTTTCATATTGATATATGACTATAATATGGGTTCCCACTTTACAACAGGTACCAACAAAATGGCTAATTAACATGTTATTGAATGACTAATTAAGGATTTGTTGATGTTAATAAGACACGTTCAATGTTAATAAGACATGTTATTAGGGATTTGTTGATGTTAATAAGACCGACGTGTTCCCACTTAACAGGTACCCACAAAATGTAATTGTTAATAGATGCCTAATTAACGATTTGTTGAAGTAAATAAAACAGTTTCAACATTAATAACACACTTTATTAAGGATTTGTTGATGTTTATAAGACATGTTCCCACTTTACAACATGTACCCACAAAATGCCTAATTAACGTGTTAATGAATGCTCAATAAAGAATGTATTATTGTTAATAATGCACTGTCTCAATGTTAATAAGAAATCTATTTAGGACGTGTTATTGTTTATACGATATTATTCCACTTACAACAGTTGTTAATTAAGTATCTAATTAACAATGTATATATTGTTATATAGTATTCATAATGCATTTACAAATATTTATTATGATATAACAAGTATCTTATTAGTAGATTATTAATTGTTAATTAAGTATCTTATGAATAGTTGATACAATATTGGTAGTAATTAAGATGGTTTATTAACCTGTATTAAAATATAATAGGGTTTATTGGTTAATTATAAGTTGTTAATTAACCGTTAGTAAGGTACCTTTTCATGTAGTTTGTTAAGTGTTAATTAAGGTTATTTGACTTTCTTATTATTCATTTATTAACATGTATAAACATATAATAAGGTTTATAGATGACTTATACATTATTTATTAATGTATAATTAAGCATCGTATAAATGTTTAATTAAGTTGTTAAAACGTTCTTATTAATCTTTTATTAAGCTGTAGTAAGTATATATTAAGGTTTATAACTATCTTATAAGTAGTTTATTAACGTTTATAAGATTCATATTATATAGTTTATTATGTGTTTATTAAGGTTTAATAACGTTCTTATTAGAGTTACTAACAAGTTATTAAGTATCTTATTAACTGTTAATAAGTGTTTATTAATGGCACCTTATTATAAAGTGCTACCTAATATGGAGCTCAAAACCAGAGCCTGTTACAAACTCGATAACAAATATAGTGAGTACCGGGTATCAATAAGTCATTGAGCATAGCGGCCCATGATGTCATGCTTAAACAATCAAGGCAACTATTACAGTACAATCCATAATATAAAGCCATTTAACACTTATTGTACATTCATTGAATGTGTTGTTTTCATGATATTTAATGATAATATTTTATAGACGGTGGTCAGCTACAAACTCTTCTGTTCAGAATTTTACATCTTGCGTCTTTCCGCAAAATATTTGAAAACGCTCAATAGTGGGCTCGATAAAAGCCAGGCTCAATAAGCAAATAAGCAGGATCGATAAGGTGCTCATTGTCAATAAAAATTAAAGAGCTCCATCCCTATATATGACAAGAACATCATGGCTCGTTTGCATCCTCACGGTCCAGAAACTCACCCTCCCTGCTCCCCCAACCAACCAACCAGCTGTACTGTAGGCCTACCAACCCGGTGCCCGCCGCTGACCAGCCAACCAAACACACACGTTGCCACACTTCGTGTGCCACGCAGCTCTCCGTGATGGGTTCACTCAAACGCGAACGCCGATCCGATCCATATGGTCCAGGTCCAAGGAGAAACTGGAACGTTCAGTCAGGCGCAACGTGCAAACGGGCCTGCGTGCCACTTAACCCCGCGTTCAAATGGGCTCTGTCAGACGGTGCAGGAGGAGGCAGATGTTCGGTTGAATTTTGACGAATGAACTGCGTTTTTATTTGTGTTTATTTTCTCTACAGACAGAAAAGGGGGGCTTCGTGGGGGCTTGTCTGTATGGTGGCCGGCTGCCTCACTCCTTACCACAGGTGGTGGGATTGGGGTAACCGAGGTGGAGAGAGAGTTACGTGCGGGTGGAGTGAGGGGGTGGGATGAGGAGCAGATGTGACTGAAGACCCCCTCTGAATCTCTCCTTGTCTAAATAAGTCATGCTCCACATCCTTTCATCTGCACATACTAATAGGTACTAGTGGGTTCCCTGAGGGGAGAGAGAGAGAGAGAGAGAGAGAGAGAGAGAGAGAGAGAGAGAGAGAGAGAGACCTGAGCCCACCACTGCCTGCGGGGGTTGGGGTCTGGGCTTCTCACCAACCATGGTGCTGCTATATTGGAATTCTGATCAAAGCCAAACACTCTCCCCGTTTCTCTCTCTCTCTTTCTCACACAACGACGTTTGAGATTGTGCTCGCGTGGTGTGTGTGTGTGTGTGTGTGTGCGTGTGTTGGAAAAATGTGAAACAAACTCGTGAACGAGTAGAGATTATTAATAATTGGTTCACTGATGAATAACATGGGACGGGACAGGTTTTACTGAGGACGAGTTCCAGGCTCAGACATCAGAATGTGGAGCAACGGCTTAATGAAGATCAAATATTTCCAGGCGCGCACACACACACACACACACACACGCGCGCACACACACTCACGCTCACATGCATGTCTTGCAAACATGCATGCATGCAAGCCCATATACAATACCCTGCCTTCAGCCAATGTGAAATCCAGATTACATTTTACACTCTACAGTGACAAAACCACGCACACTCATATGTAGCGACGGACATCACCACAACACACAGCGAGAGAGAGAGAGAGAGAGAGAGAGAGAGAGAGAGAGAGAGAGAGAGAGAGAGAGAGAGAGAGAGAGAGAGAGAGAGAGAGAGAGAGAGAGAGATGCTGTGTGAACAGTAGTCAGTGAGTGTGAAATAGATGCGGCCCACAGCTCTGGTGCCATCAGCCTCAGCCAGCTGGCTGGGCTCCCAGTTCTTTCCCTCCCCAAAACCCCTCACGCTTTGATACCAGCTCAGCCCCTGGCAACCCAGACATCTGGAAGTTATTATTCAACAGAGCAACACAACACAAAACGCCATTTCCATAATGAAACATCAAATTGTGTTTCAGCATCCTGATCTGATCTCTCTCTCTCTCTCGCTCTCTCTCTGCCAGTTCTTACAGCTCTATCAGTTTATACAGTGATGTCGCACTGTCACCTGACCTGACCCTTAACCAGTGGTGTAAAGTAATTAAGTAGATTTATTTAAGTACTGTACTTAAATGTACTACATTTTGAGGTATTTGTACTTTGAAAGTACAAATACTGAGATATTTCCTATTTCCAATACTACAAAGTACAAATACTGAGGTATTTCCAGTTTCCAATACTACTCCACTTGATACTTGTAAAACATTTTTAGTACTTTTTCCACCACCAGCGCTACCGACTGTACCACCGTGCCCCCCTTGACATCTGTGAGCAGCAAAATTACTTCACTTTATCCATTCATAGTAACAATACACAAAAACACAAAAACTTCAGGGAGCTTAAATACCTGGATGTAATTTGGGAAAACACACTCATTTGATCCTTCCACCAAACACATTCTTGGGCTGTCTTCCAACTCTACCTCCAACGTGTTTCTCTGCCACTCCCTAGCTGGCTGCTGTACAAGCCGGTGTACTTTACACACCACACTAACCACTTTGTATCATGCCCATTTTTACCCATCCATCCCCAGCCCCCAATCATTGCCACTGCCCACTTTCTTGGTGTTTAGATAAGACCACAATCTCTATCGCCTTTATTCACCAACTCGCAACAGTGAGCATGATTACAGTAACTCTCACTGGAGTTAATGACAAGGTGTGCTTTTAGCGCATTCATACACAAAACAGATTATTTGAGCCACAACATTTTTAGCTGAATGATTGATTGCTAATGTTTGCTTCGGGAGGAAGTGGCTCATACAGAGTTACCAGTGGTTTACATTGATTCGGGATGGGCTTATGGTACAGTACTTAGAGGGAAACCTGCAAAAGTGTCTCATATTAACAGTCAGGTTTTCTGGTTGTTCAATATCTGGAACTAGAAATATGTCTAGAACATAATTAATGGTCATTTAATTTTTTAGTAGGTTGGGGAGGACATTCATGTAGGAAGGGGCAAAACATCCGAAGGATGCTTTTTTACTAGTCCAAAGAACAATTAATTCAATTAATCCAATTAAGATACTCTATAGCTCCCCCACAGAGATGGGCAGTATTTGAAATACATGTATTTCAAATACTTTTTTGTATTTTGTATTTTGTAATTTGTATTTGGCTGGGATGGAAAAAATGGGATGTAATTTGTATCAAAATACTTTCAGGTCTAGTATTTTCTGTATTTTAAATACAAAATACTTTTTTAATTGAATTTTATTCTCAAATGGACACATTTTAAACATTCACAAAGGTTTAAACTGTAGGGGGAAAGACACATTTAATTTCGATCTAATTTGCTGGTGTGATACAGCCATAGCACTTGACTTTGATTTGCTTCAAACGTAACATGCTTTTATTATTACAATTTCTAATTACTTGCGCCAGCAGAGCGTGCAAGTACTGCTTTCAGCTGCGTATGTATGTAGGTAGAGTAGGTAGCTGTGTGTGTTTAAGCCCGTAGCCCATCATGGAGCATTTCTGGCAACGTCATCATTAACAGCCATTGAGGGACCCGCATTTCTGGTGATGCCAGTGGTGATGTCACTGGCATGGTCAGTGGTGATGCCAGTGGTGAGCGCACCTCATGACGTGCTCTGCTGGCACAAGTTGGCACCTTGACAGAGTGCAGTTTTTATAAGGCTGGCAGAGCGGTTTTGCAGTCTGAAGTATTGGCGTAGTTCCTGTCTAGCTTACAGTTTACAGTTTACAGTTTAGGCATTTAGCAGACGCTTTTAATCCAAAGCGACTTACAATAAGCAGATACAAAACATCACAAGATAATATGTCAGTACATCAACAGCAATATAACAAGTGCAAATGGATATCTATCTAGAAAAAAACGCAATAAAAAAAAAGTTCTAAAAAAAACTAAATACTGCTAACTATCTTCATGTATGGTCATTGATTTTCTGTAGTGCTAAGGGTTTAGGTGGAGTCTGAAGAGGTGGGTCTTCAGTCCACGGCGAAAGCTAGCGAGTGAGTCCGTTGTTCTAAGTGCGACAGGGAGTTTATTCCACAACTTGGGGGCCAGGAGGGCAAACTTTTGACGGTAACTCTGGCCTGCGCCCTCACACACTGACACACAGTGGTAAACATATAGGCTGCCTGCTCCAAAGAAAAACACATAGTATGGTCAATTTATTCTTAGAATTTCTGACAGGCAATTCATTTATTACTTGGCAATCTATATAATCATTGCATCAATTTTTATAAAATGTATTTTCATGTATTTTCAAAATACAAAATACGTATTTGAATCTCAAATACATTTCTCTGGCCTGTATTTATATGTTGTATTTTGATACATCTTTTGACAGATTATTTGTATTTTGTATCAAAAATACTTTTTCAATGTATTTTCGCCCATCTCTGTCCCCAGTGGCAGGATCATTCTATGACTCTGATCGATGTGCTAGCCTTACTGTGTGTCTGTCTGTCTCTTGCACATCACATTTGTACGTGTAATGTATATGCGAGTGTGTGGCGTGTACACATTTGTGTGTGAACTTATCCCACCTAGATAAGAGCTTAGAAATTCAGCCCGAGCCCGACGGGACCCGACGGGTCAGCGCGGCGCGGGCTGGGCCGGGCTGGGCTAAAATTTCCACGTATAATGACGGGCTATGGGTCGGGTCAGGCTTTTATAATCTGGTAGGCAAGCGCAGCACAGTATCATGATGTCTCTGTGACTGTGTAAACTGCGCGCTCATAACTCTATGGCTGCACCGCTGTGCTGTTGCGCAACCTCTCATTGTATTGAGACAAATTTACATTTTAATTCAATATGATGTGAAATGACCCATAATGGTGCTGGGTCCTAGAGTACATGATCCATGTTAATGATAACGATTATCTCTATTCAATAAGCACTCCTCATTCCCTGGGGAAAAGCATCGCTCTTGCACTCTGTATAAATAAATACATCTATATCTACGTCCCTTTAATTACACAGAATTGTTAATGTGGCGCAGTGTATAAGCCCATTAGGACGTCTGAGCAGGGAGACAATCAAACTCTAAGTGAAGTCATGTGTTGAAGCCATTTGAACATATGCTTTATGATTTATCATTATTATTTATTCGTTAAGAATTATGCCTGGAATGCCCTGCATGGGATGAGGATAGTGTGGAAATCAGACATGGGAGAAGACCTCAAGAGGCGACTGTTCTTCTATGTATGCATATCATGTATTACATATCAGCCATAGATCACTCTCATACTGTATCATGGCGACCATGAATCGGAACCCCCGCGCTGAGTGCATGGAGACCCTGAAAATCCGGTAAATGCAATAGGAAAAAGCCTTGGCAGTAATCTACATTAGTTATGACAAAACTATGGCACTCAAAGTGTTCATTGTTACGACTTGGGTTCAGCTCTGGTCATTTAGTTTCATATCCATTTGAAATTGTTGTCAGAAAACGTGTATTTAGTCAAACATCTCCACTTTTCCACGAGCTTCACATGAAGAACATTCTCTATACGTGACTGGGTTACATTAACTGCAGCAGCAGCACTGAACATTATGAAAAGTTGAAAACGTCCTTCAATAGCTGTATAATGTATATGTATTTACTATGCACAAACTGACAGGTGTGTTTAATTACCCTGCACCAACCGTTTCAAAGGGGTGTTGCTGGTGACGGATACTATTGGGTGTGTCGTCACCGGGGTAAACCCAGGTGACCCATACAGTGGCAGGGGCCCCTGCTCGGAATGAGCGGGTGCATCTCTCCATTCCGACATGTCTCCTTTCCAACAGATACTAACCCTATCTCTTACCCAAACCTAACCGTAACCTCTATGGACGTGTTGCCACTCCGACAATAAGAAGTCACTGTCGGAGTGGCGACATGTCGGAATGGAGAGAGCCCCCCCGGAATGAGCTCCTATGGCCACAAGGCTTTCTGTGCTCAATACACGGCATCTGTAAGCACAATAGTAGCCTTTGCAGAATATAACACCTCCTCAATAACAATCTGTAAACGTCTTATGTATGCAGAGGGGACCTGTGTCCTGGCATTGGAAGTATAAGAGAGCGATCTCTATTCACCTGTCTGCTTTTTATTTTGTCAGATTTAATGAAACAACAACAGCAACAACCATTGGTTCCTGACACTACTGTTTGTCACAGTTATTTTTTATAATGCGTTCCCTGTTCCTCGTTGTTGGAGCCAGAGAAGGAGATTAGGTTCAGACTGTTTGGGGTGTGGGTGTTTGGGGGGGCTCATGCAAAGACAGATTAAGAAGTTAGGTTGCGTTAGAAAAGTGGAAGTAAAAGATCCAGCACAAAACAAGCCGTAATGCTAGGGCACATCATGGAAGAGGATATAAGGCGATTCCATCGCTGTTGCTTTTGCTTTCTTAATTTACAATTCATCATGTTTTACATCTGTTCTCTCTCTCTCTCTCTCTCCCTCTCTCCCTCCCTCTCTCTCTCTCTCTCTCTCTCTCTCTCTCTCAGCTCAGTGTGTGGTCAAACACCTGATCTGGGTGTGTTTGAAACTTCCAAATCTCCCTTTCCCTTTTTCTTAATTAGAGTTCTCAACTCACGCCATCTTGACAAGGACAGGAAGGCTAGCAGCGGCTGGAGGAGCGGTGACCTTCCTGGGTCCAAATTGACAGGAAGTAGATGACATGTTGAAAGGACCGTGAGAGAATAGTCTCGCGTATCCAGACAACTATTCCACAATCGCTGAATGCTATATAGAGTCTGGAACAGCAGCTCCCTAACGGCGAGTAATGGAAACGGGCATTACCGTTCAAGAAAATATATTTTAAAATGTAATTTCTGCTAAGCAGCAAGCTAAACATGCTTATATGATTTTTATTTATATAATGATAAATGTGTGCTATATGAGACTGAAACGGAAGTGACGAGGAGGCTTCACTTCCACTTCATCTCGCACTCATCGTTTCTATTTCCCTTTACCAGACTGTATGCCGGGAGCATTTGACCAAATCGCGGAGGCAACAGTCTGGCCATGCGAGACTAGTGAGAGAAGGGATGCGATTGGGGAGAGGAGGGGAAGTTGAGTGGTGACAGAATGATAGTGAGGAGGAGGAGGAGCGAGAAAGCGAGCGAAGGGCCAAAAGACGGATGAGGACAGAGAGAGTGTGTACAGTAGAAACAGCTCACAGAAGCTAAACTAAAGAGGCAGAATAGACGCAGCCACAGCCGATTAAATGGTCAGTGAGCGAGGCACATACAGCATCCTATCTCACTCTGGACAGCTTTAAAGCACTTAGGCTACAATCTGTGCATCAGAATCTACATGCTGTAATGTAACTCTCAAACTCCTTTAGAAGTAAAGTGGGCTTGGAGGAGTAAGAGAGAGAGAATGTGTGTGTGTGTGTGTGTGTGTGTGTGTGTGTGTGTGTGTGTGTGTGTGTGTGTGTGTGTGTGTTAGTGGCAGGGGGTATCTGGTTCATCCTGGAGTGGACAGCCTCTCCCTCTCCCCCTCCCTCTCCCTCTCTCTCTCTCTCTCTAACACAGCCACATCGGAATGGATGTAAACTTCAGATGGCTATTTAAACAGGTTAATTGGGCTGGCCTCCCGAGAGACTGATAGAGATAAATGGATGAATGGCACGAAAGAAGTGGGAGAGAGAAACAGAGTGAGAGACTGACAGAAAGAGAGAACTGCAAAGAGGCATGGCGAGAGGAGAGGAGTATGGCTACAAGTTATGCAATCAGAGCAGAATACTGTGGGTTGGATGCTTGGTGATTGACTGAACATTGCCAGCAGCATCACTTGTCCAGCATGGATGGATCACAGAGTGAAAACATGGATGGATCACAGACAGAGTGAAAACACGTGTGTTGGAGGTGTACTGTATGTGAAGCCAATCTGTGCTGCCCATCAGGGGGGCTATAGTACCCTGCTCCATCTCTCCCTGAGGCCATGAAAGGGATTTGACATCTACTCATTCGGAAACAAGCCCCAAAATGTGTGAGCCAAAAGGAAAAAAATCACACCGGTGTGAATTGACCGGTGCTGGACAACATGGCCGGTGTAGGACTACAAATGCAACCCATGAATAAGGGCATAAACAGCTCACAGGCAGAGACAGAGATCTCCATAAAAGGGTCACAGACAGACAGACAGACAGACAGACAGACAGACAGACAGACAGACAGACAGACAGGTACTCTCACAACAGTTACAACAGGGGGAACTGGGTGATTCCAACTTGCATCGTTTTCAGCTTTGCATAGTTCCCGACAAGGCCGGGCACCGGTCTAGTCTTTCTAATGACAGACAGGTTTGTATTTGTCTAGCACTGGAGCTCTTGGTTGGTCTCCTTCAATTCCCTACTATCACTGCACCCTCCCTCCCAGTGGTGGCTGACCTGGCATATGCACACAGTCCGCTTTGCCATTTGTGTCTTAGAATGAGACTAAACTATTTCAAAAGTTACAATTGTAGGAAGTACACAACACAACATAGCTTGTATGAAATAAATTACATAATCACATGAATCCCCTGAGACCTATTCTCCCATGCTCCCATAGTGCTTAGTAAATCACATCCCAGTGATTATAAAGAATCAAAGAATCAGTTGCTTCACTGTTGTGCTGTTTTAATTATTCAACCTCGGTCTTCTGCCGTGGGTGAGAAATTTAAAACAGAAGAAAGAAGACAGAGAAAGAGATAGAGATGGGAGGGGTAATGGTAGAGCTTTTCCCTGGAAGAGAAAAGTCCCTTTGCAAAGGCAGAAAAAAGACAAGAAAGTCATCCTTTAAATTTGTCTTACAATATGGATGGATTATGTGAAATCACATTAGTTTGTCTTACAATATTGATGGCTTATGTTAAACACTACAGTATGGATGGTGTATGAAAAAAAAAACATTATGCTGACAAGAACACATCTCTAGTCACATCTCTCTAGCCTATCCATCTGAATTTGGAAGTTGGACAATACGTTTTTCTGCTTTGGGGTTACACAAACTGCATAATGTATAGTCATACACACACACACACACACACACACACACACACACACACACACACACACACACACACACACACACACACACACACACACACACACACACACACACACACACACACACACACACACACACACACACAAAGCAAAAAAAGTATTTGCACAGCAAACCACAGTCCATATCCCCATGCTCCTCTCGTTTCAACATAGCTGTCCTGACTCCACTTCATTCAATTTGGCCTTTTAACCTGCCTTTCTGCGGTTATTGGTTGTGTGCGGGGTGGGGAGCGCAAAGCACCATGGCAGTTGCCGTTCATCACGTTTTCAGGATCAATAGCGTACAAATTCAATGATGGATTTGATACGCACCAACCATAGTATATAGGTTAGGCTTTCCCTCGACTCCTATTGCACCCCCCAGATCCCATATCACTTACTGTAGGGCCCACACTGCCAGGGATGCCAAGGGCCTCATGAGAGATCTGATACAGCCTGACCGCACGGCGGAAAAACAACTTAACAAAGTGCTGCAGGAGTAAAATAGACCATGACGAGGAGCCTGCTGGCGTGTGTGTGTGTGTGTGTGTGTGTGTGTGTGTGTGTGTGTGTGTGTGTGTGTGTGTGTGTGTGTGTGTGCAACACCCCAGGTGTCTCCTGGACTGATGGCTCTGCGTCCTGGGTGCGAGGAGGAAGAGGAGGAGATGTGAGGAAGGCTGGAGAGACAAAGGGAGGGAGGACGGCTGTCTAGCGCTCTCAGCACTTTTCCCGCCGCGTCTCTGGACCTCACAGGATTTGGGTTTGTTTTCACATGTTCAAATCCTTCTCTCTCCCCCTCCCTCCCTCCCTCCCTCCCCCAACCAACCAACCGTCTGCCTGTTTCCTCTGTGGATAGGGTTGCCACCCGTTCCGTATAATACGGAATCGTTCCGTATTGGACAATTAAAAGATGCGTTCCGTATTGAACCAATACGGAACGCGGTTTGTTCCGTATTTAACCAAATGCCCCATAAAGGTCTGTCACACAAACCTCAACACAGAATTTAACAATAATGAATGAAATAAAACACAGGAAAAGACAGCAAAAGGAGGGAGAGGGTGAGGCGGCTCGCCTCGCAGTCGCTCTCTCCTCTCCTCTCCTCTCCTCTCGCTAGCCCGGCCGGCCCCTGTCTGCATTATGCACTGCATGTCGCTGTCAATCACCGTTGCCTAGTTACAGTCAGCGCACACCGCGCGCTTTAAAAATGTCGTCTGAACTTCAGACTCTGAAGACAATACTCCACCGCCTCAAAAAAGGACAGACGCCTACAAAGGTACAGACGCGAGTGGGAAGAAACAAACCCGTGGCTTGACAGCGTCAGTGAAGGTTGCTTGCCAAGCAACCTAGCCTACAGTAGCCTTGCGTAGCCAGGCTTACTCATCTCCGAAGAGAAAAGAGCCTACAGTGTGTGGAGAAAAATAACATGCAGTTGCCAGGTCTGATAATATAAGCCATGTTGGGCTAGGTTGGAAGAAATTCCATGCAGTGTTGCCAAATCTGACTATTATAAGTATTTTGGGCTCTTATTTCTGTAAAGTTGCTCAGGTGAAGCCTATAGTGAAGCCTATTCAGCCTAAAGTAAAACACTTGTAATCTTCGTTGCTAATAAAGCACTTTAAACTTTAAGTATATGACTTAATGGTTTCTTGACTACCTTCTCTTTACTGACCACCAAGTGACCCAATACAAGAGCCAGGTTCAAATCATTCATTGCTTTATTTCATACAAAATTAACTTATTCATATTTTAGAAACAATTGGCCACTTCAAACTGCAAAACAATATAGGTTATACCATGTTGTGTGTTATAGTTATAACTATTCTATGCATTTCATGGGTTTGGGACTGCATTTTTTCGCCGGCCGGCGGCTGTGCCACGCGCACGGAACGCACGCATAATACGGAACGCACGTATTATATGAGATACTTAAAGTGTGGTTCCTGTGGAAATAAGCCTCGGCTTTCTAGGATCTCCTTTTAGTTGACCTTGTACCAGTGATTTGTACTGTCATGAAACTGTACTTTTTTCTATTGCAAACTTCTAATAAATTCTTCAATCAATCAATCAAACGCACCGCGTGCCCGGAAGAGGTGTTCCTTATTTCAATTTCTGAAAGGTGGCAACCCTATCTGTGGAACCACCAATACTCAGGTGGCATTTGGCCAGCAGTCCCAAGGTCAGTGTGTACTGTACTGTACTGTACTGTACTGTACTGTACTGTACTGTACTGTGCTGTGCTGTGCTGTGCTGTGCTATTCTGTGCTGTGTGTGCGTAAAGGCCTGTCCATACTATGACCGAAACCGCCGTTTTCGGTCAAAAGGTCCTTTTCAACTATAAAATGTAATTCCTCGAAAGTTCTGGAATGCTTTTTCCCCGAACAATAGTTCTGAAATTTGCACTACGAGATGCTGTCACTCGCCGAAATCATGTTCGGTGAAACGGCCAACGTGATTGGTCGGTTGGATCCCCCCCCCCCAGCTACTGTACATTGGAAAGCCTGGTGACGCGAGGCTACTGTACATGTTAGCTTTTGTTTTTTGCTTTGCGACCCGCGAAAACTACTATTAGTAGGCTACTATACTGTCTGTGTCGGTGCATGCTCAATGAGCGGCGCGACACGACGCAGAAGGACGAGAAGGTCGTCAAAACGACTGGCAGACATTCTCATTATTTCAAAATGTTTCTCCTCGTCCATCCCCTGAACGAGAGTCTGATACAGGCCATGCTCGCCTCCTCCTCAGCCGCACAAAGCAGGGCAAAATCCTCCTCCTCCTCTCTGCCTCCGCTAACATTTCCTCCTCGTCTTCCTCCACAATACGTGCCACCGCTTCCAACTTCCAACGTGCCAACCCTCCGAACAGGAGCGAAGTATGAACATCCGACGCTTTTTTTTTCGGAAAAGATAAAAAATAAAAAAGTTTATTTTTCAACCGAAAGGTTCGGTTCTGTCGAAGTATGGAGATGCCTTAAGTGTGCGTGTGTGTGTGTACGTGCCTGTGTGCGTGTATATCAGAGTGCGTCATTTCCATCCCTGATATCTATCACGCCAACCCCCCGCCGGGTCAAACAGTCCCCTTGTAGAGAACTAAGGAAGGGTGATTGAAAAACACAATAAAAAAAAAAAAAAGCATCTTGCTGCTCAAGAGAGTGCGGATATTCCTTTCACTATGATTGAAAAACAGTGGCATAAAGACATTTTGTATAGAGGAGCTATAGAAACGCAGACCATTGCATTTGTTTAACATAACAAAAAATATTCTGCATTTTGGCTTCTTTCAATTTATTTTTTCCAGATAAATATTTGTTTTGGAGCAGAAGGTGCGGACAAAATCATCACATTGTTCTCGCAAGCTGCTGTAGAGGAAAATGTTTTCCCCGGCGTGGAAATACAGGCCGTATTTCAGAAATCTAATCAACATCTATTCATCAGATTTTTAGCTTTCGTTGACACAGAACCAAATAAATACATAAATCCTTCTTACTTTAAAACCGTTAAATAAAGACGACCATCCACTAGTACACAGTGAAATTCTTCCTGGAACCATGTGGCCATCAGGCTGTAATCCCAAAGGGACTGGGAGGGGACTGGAGTAGTGCCATGATGTAATTAGTCAGTGCTTCCAAAGTGTTTTCAGACAGAAGTTGAATGGAAGTTCAACAAACGGTTAAAACAGAGGCAGAGCAATTAAAAGCCAGTCTAACTAATTAGTCTGTCCCATTAAAGTTGACACAGAATCAAATGTCACGCTTTCAATGCATTTGGCTTGTGAAACGACATCACTAATTGATTTCTAGATGAAACTGCGCATGAAGGTGTACCATTTATTGGAAAAAGCAACACCCGCAGGAAGAGATGTCATTACAATGCTGCCAGCGTTGAAACTGTAATGGTCATCAGTACTGCTTGTTAGGAGAAATTAAACTTCAGCTTGAGACCCTGAATTAATCTGCGTGACTAAGACTGTGTGTGTGTGTGTGTGTGTGTGTGCGTGCATGCGTGCGTGCGTGCGTGCGTGCGTGGCGTGCGCGGCGTGGCGTGTGTCCATGCGTGTGTGCATGCGTGCATTCCCAGTATCGAGCTGTACTGTACGCAGCCTAAGTGGGCTATGCAGAGGTAATCAATGGGTTTTAAGACTGTCAGGTAAACGTTTCCTCAGGCTTGTAGGCATTAACAAAACAAATCCCTGAGCATGACTCCATGCTTGAGTGTTTTAAGGTTAGATAAACCTTAATTGATCCCTGGAGTAATATTCAGGTGTCATATCTGCGACAGCAGTGAGAAGAACTACACACAGGAGAGGTACAATTAAGATTAAACCACTGAATGCCACCCTTTAATAAAAATCTACAAAACTGGTGCCAGCCATTTTGTTTAATTTCACCTTTTTATGGTGGCCAAGATCATATTTTGTACTTAAATTACATATATAAATCTATGCTTCTATCGAAAGCCACACTACCCCTCTTACAAAGGAATATATATATATATATATATATATATATATATATATATATATATATATATATATATCCTATCATTATATTTGGGCTTCAATAGAACATGTGTAAGATGTCTTGCGTTTTTTGGGAATCAAAATTAGATTATGAAATATAAAACTTTTGATTAATTAAAAATACGTTTATTGCGTGTATGGCACTACAGATCAAAGACTTGTAGTACGTTTATGGCATAATATGAGTTAAAGAGGTGGTTCCATAGTTTTGTACTTTTTCTGTTTTGTATGTGGGTCAGTGACGTGACGCCCCAAAAAATGTGTTTTTAAAAAAACTTTAAATTGCAGGCATAAAAGTTATTTACTTTTGTTCTACTCACTCTCAACCTTATGGAAATACATTTTGTTTTTAGATATTTTATTGGAATCAGACTTTATTCAGCAGTTTGTTGTACTTGTGCCTAAAATCGTCATATGGTGTGACATGAAAATAATTGTTCATAAAATGAAAATGGAGTACATCTTTCTTAAGTTACTCACTTTATCAAAGTCCTTTATCATAACTAACCAGTGATCCACTATAGTTTTTAGAAAATTAATTATATCTGTATATTTTTTTCATAATCGACACTCTGTGTGAGGCCCATGTTCATGATCTTACAACATATTTTAAATGTATTCTGTCAAAACTTTCTCTAAAATTACACAAATATTTGTGACTCTTCCTGATAATATTCTCTATGTAATCCATAAACATTTTTTTGGTTTAATCATTAATAAAGGTATGATTTTTCACTATTTGGAATGTCACACCAAATGATTTAGTGTCACACCGTATGATCATATCTTCATGTGTCAAAGCAAACTGTGTTTTAACCTACCTATTAGTGAGTACTGAACTTTACTGATTGATTAAACAATTACCCAGGATAACATGGCCTTAATATTTCTGAACAGGATATTATTGTAGGGCTTTAACATGGGATAAGAAAGAATTGTAGTAGTAGATGGATGATGAGGATGTGCACAGGAATGCTACGCACACCTAAGTCTTCTGCCGGCCCACAGCAGAAGGATCCTAAAGAGACAATAAGGCGCATAGCCACACTTGGAGCCAAGGCAACATTTTATTAACACCAATTAGTGGAAACAGAACTCAGCATTCAGGTAAATTGCTTTTTTCCGAAGTCTCCTGAACTTGAACACAGCATTTTGTGTTGAACAAATGTAATTAGGAATCATGACATTACACCACATCTCCACTAGCTAAAGAGTGCTGGGTTGCGCAACTCCGAAAATAGCTGATCTACAAGCTCTCGCAGCACAACGTGTTGAGAGCTTGTAGATCAGCTATTTTCGCTAGTTTTGTCTCGGGTCCTACCTTAACACTGTCCACTGTCCAGTCCAGTGAGTGAAAGTACAAAAGTATTAGATCAGATTAGATTATACATTTAGACTGTATTGTACATCAGCCAGTCGTATTTGGTGAGGGTAGCAAACCGGCTGCCTTGTTGCGGTTCTGCTATGCCACAGACAACCTCCTGCTCTTCATAGAAAATGCAGTCTCGCCCCTTTGGCTCCTCTCTCCTTGCTGGGTCATTGTTTAGTTTCTCCCTGTACTTTCTCGTTCTCTCAGCACTTGTCATGGAATGTATAGTTTAAAGGGACTACACCATGCTTTTAAAACTCTATTTTTTGTATAAATATATGCTCAAAATTGAGTCTTAGACAGGTCTTAAACCCCAACACACACCCTGACCATTCCTCTTGTTTCTTATAGCTGTGCAATAATGAGGCCTTCCAGCTGCAATACCAAACCGGCCTTTGTTTGCTCAGTGGCGCATCTAGTGGAGTTTTTCCACCCTCCCCCTCCCCCCCCCCCCTCCCCTCCTCTCCTCCAACGTTGTCGACAACAAATAATGTAATATTGGGCCAATACAAAATAGGATAATGTTGCAGCTCTGATTATAGCCTACTGTAGGCCTATGTTGTATGATATAAGCTTACTGTCAAATGACACAGGGCGACCGTTGCTAGACCAGACATTAGAGAACGTTAATATACATTAGACAATCACCCCCACGCGCATTGTATTTATGTATAATGTATAAAAATGTATGAAATATAACAGCCCATAAGCGAATCACAAATGGGTCCCGACCCAGTGTTTGGGAAACAGAGGGAAGCATCCATTTCATATAATAGTAAAGTACGTTCAGAATCGGCGATCGCTGTTTGGGGACAGTGAGGGGAGAGGAGGCGCTCTCGGCGGCAGCACCCACCTGGCCACCGCGGCTCGGAACTGCTTGTCGCTGCCGGGACCGCGGCTCTGTCCACCGCCGGGTCGGAGCTGCTTGTCGCGGCCAACGTCGGGCACCTACGCTCGGTCTGGTCGCTCGACCCGCTCCTTTTCCTCCTGGTTGGAGCGTTTTCATCTGCAGCGCCGCGGGCAGCAGCGGCCCCGTGTAGCCGTGCTCTTTCTAGCCGGATATAGTGAAGGGAGAGGCGGGGTGGCCAGCTCTCTATAGCCGGGGACAGCGATAGAAGAGGCGGCGAGTAGCCGTGGAGAGAGGAGAGGCGGGGTGTGGAGCTCTTTCTAGCCGGGGACAGCGATAGGAGAGGCGGTCTATCACGGACACGGAGGAGGAGGATGCTTGTCTGCTTGAATCGCGGTGGATTCGGCCACCGCGACTCGCTCCCACCCGGCCACCGCGGAGCTCCCACCCGGCCACCGCGGAAAATTTAGGCCCAGGCTTCAGAAGGCCTCGGATCATTAAAAATAGGTCTTTTGTTTCCTTGGTAGAAGGGACGAAGCTTGGGTCCTCGCAGTCTATAACGTCACATTTATAGTGCAATCCAGGAACGTTAAGACTTCTCCTTGGACATGTTGATAGCAAAAATGTTGATAGAATAAAAGTGAGTGAGAGCACTGAGTGAGCAGCCCCAGAACAGTAAGCCAGCTGCAGATGCAGGTGGAGGCTAAGCAAATTAGAAACAAATGAGGGGGTGGGTTTAGAAGAGTAGCTCTGGTTTGTACCTGAAGGGCGGGGGGGGGGGGGAGGTTCTGAGAGTTGATCCGTGTGACGTCACACGGATCAACTCTCAGAACAGCACTGTTCTGAGAACCTGTGGAAAGCTTTTCATCTCTGTCTGCCCAAAACCAGAGAAAGACACAACGGTCAGAAATAGGACTTTGTGAGGATAGAAGGTGCCAGTGGGACCCCAAAAAAAGGTTTTAAAATAGAAAAAGTGAAAATTCATGGTGTAGGTCCTTTAAGACAAAGAGAAAATATTGTTTAGTTTGAAACAATATGTTAAGGTTTCTGTGAAGGGGTTTCTGCTCTGTCTGATGAATTTGAAGTATCACTGAATTAAGCTAAATTACATTTTATGTAAAAATGTTTAAAACAAATGTTTAAATGGACAAAAGAAAGATGGGACTTTGTTATTTATTGTTATATCCGTAGGAAAATACAGTATATATCATATGGTGTGACAGTCAAGTCATATGGTGTGACAAGCAGACATGTCACACCATATGATGGCGTGTCACACCATATTACTGTTTTCTCCATTTAGGTTTACCTTGAGGCTACTATGTACACATTAGCATGCTAACAGCATGCTAGCTATAACAAAGCAACCTAGATCTACATGGAAATATGACCAAAACTTCAAATAACTTAAGCTTTTTTTAAAGAAAAGGTGTCACACCAACAGACATCCAGAATGGTGAGTTTGTCAAAGTTTCAACGAGATGGCATTTCATGAAAATTTTAAAATCATAACTCACCTCAGACACCTGTCTTGCAGTTGTGCTGGGAGTGCTGAATAGCCTTACAGAAGAAGGACCTCTCTAGCCAATAGGTGTCCAAATAATTGCCTGTTTAATTTTTTTTTTTTAGTGTCACACCAAATGATTTTGGGTTGGGGGACAAAATGTTTTTGATCAGAAATGACTGAAAACATTATGCTTTGACTTTGAAAAGATATAGGCTCAAAATAGACTTTTTTTTTAGCCTAAATTCATTTTCAAATTATTTTTAGCAATTCTTTTTCTTAGTTTTATTCAAGTTCCCACTTTGAGAAACAAGGTCAGGACAGTCACACCATATGAGTTTTGCCATGTTTGGTTGAAAATTCTGAAGAAATGAGGAATGAAATGTTTTAATCTTGAGTAAGTTCACTTAAAGCTTAATGTCCTGCACAATATTCAGAAGGTTTTTAACAAATATATTTTTTATTTATACATGTTTGACACCGAGGACAGCGAAAACGTTACGTCACGTCACCCACCCATGTGTCTATTACTGTTACTTTAATAGACCCCCAGGTGTGGTTATAATGTGCAAATATGTCTTCCCTGTGTATTCTTTGTTACTTCCTGTAAGCTGAAAGCCTCTGAGTCAAAAGGCCCAGTTGAAATACACCAATATAATGACATCGTAAAATCAACCCCTCCCCTTTTTACCACTCCACTGCAGCTGTGGGTGTGGCTATAACTTCAGCTGGGTCACCACCCACCTGACAACCAGGTATACTTAATGAGCAGGTGGGTGTGGCCATATAATTCCATAATTTGAACACTTTCTGTACACCTTTTTGAAAAGATTTTTCCATCAGGTTTAATCTTAATACCTGATGATTATGTTGTAGAGGGGAAAAAATCACGGCACCCCGTCTTTAAGAGTTGAACGGACGGAAGGACGATGAATGGACGGACGGACGGACCGGTGACCCTGTCGTGTCCCAGCTCCTGGAAAACGGACGATTCCCAGATACAGAAAGGAACGTTGCCTGCCAGATGTTGAGTGAGGCGTTGATGCATCATGCAATCGATAGAAACAAAGTATTTTTGGGGGTGAACTAACCCTCTAAACTGAATCAAATCTATCAATAGACCCCAAGGACATTAAACCTGTCCGGTAACACTCGTATGCTGGTGTGTGAAAACACATACACACTTACGCTCACACACATACACGCACGCACGCAAGCACGCACGCACGCGCACGCACACGCACGCGCACACACGCACACGCACACGCACACACACACACACACACACACACACACACACACACACACACACACACACACACACACACACACACACACACACACAGTGACATGCAACCGGAGGCAGGCAGGCTCCCAGAAAAACAAATAGTGACAGGTGCACCATCCATCATCACCACTTCCATCAAAACGAGCCCTCCTGTTACACACACAACTATACATGCATACATCCATAAACAAACATACACAGGGAATGTGCGACTAGACATATTGCAGCTAATTGTTGTGCAGTCTAGCAGGAGTCGACCCTGGAGCTCTCTTGGAGAAGCCATGTGTGGCATGTGGCGTATGTGTGTGGTCTAACGCTTATCTGTGTTGCAAATGGGAGAAATAAATTAGCAGCGCTAGCAGGTTGCTCTGACAAGTCCTGTTAATGAGAACATCCTCTAGAGCCTTTTGGACCTGCAAGAGAATCCAGAGGCCACGATCATCTGTTTAGCCTGGAATACGGTGTTGGAAGATGCAGAGCAGCAGAATGCCTGCACAATTAGACCACACATTCTGCAAGCAAAGAGCTAATGTGTAGCTGCTGGACCTCAAACACAGAGAGAGAGAGAGAGAGAGAGAGAGGGAGAGGGAGAGGGATTAGGAAAAAGACAGGTATGGATTGGAGTGAGGAAGGTCAGAGGTCATGGTGCTCTAGCATGGGTCAACTGCCGTACAGCTCGGATGTTGAAAAGCATCAGGCATTAAGTGCTGAAATATCCTCCAGGCAAACATGTTTTACAGTCGTTCTACTGTATATTGTAGCCATAAGTCATAAACTGCCTCAGGCGTTTGTACCCAGAGGGCGCTTCAAAGCCCCCTCCCAGTGAGACAGTACACTATATGTTATAGAGATATGTTGTATTTAAAGTCTGTATCCGTAACAGAATAGAGAAGGGACAATCTCTTACGACTGTTAGTGTACCTAGTAACATAGTACCTATAGCAACATATCTGACTGTAACATGTCTATTTCCGTACTTAAGCTGCAGGAAGGTCTGTGCTTGAAAGGAGTGGGCATGCATGCCTTTGATCATGTGCATGTCTGTGATGCCACACGTGTTTGCCAGTGCTTAAGAGTGTTTAGAGTGTGTGTGCTTGCAAGGCTCCCATGTTGCCAGGTTGACAACTTGGCTGCAGCTGAGTTACCTCCACCTGGCTTAGTGATGCGAAGCCAAATGGCTTCACACGAGTTTGGCAAATCGCAACACCAATGTACAGAGGCTTAGGAACGCACAAGACACTCGGCTGTGTAGCATTACCATGAATGATCTTTGCAAAACTCCAAAAGCTCCAGATAATCGCTTCAGCTAATCCTCATACACATTGAGCAAACAGTCCTGGGGAGAGTGAAGGAGAGGTTCCCTATGCCTGAGGAGGAGGCGGAGCTGGGTGATGGTGCGTACATGTGGGTGTTGGGGGTGGAGGTTGTTGAGGTGGATTTGTAGGTGGTGGTGGATGTTACCAGTTCAGAGAAGTTGGACTCAGACAAAGTCCCTCCACAGACAAACATTGTCACTTTGATGAAGAAAATGGGGAGAGAGAGATGGGGAGTGACACGCAGCAGCAAACGCCTTTGGGATTGAGACTACATTACATAAGGCTACAATAAGCCCACTTGAATCATTCCTAGTGGAGGGGAAGGCAACGTGAGAGGGGAAATAGGAGAACTCCAAAGAAAAGTAATGCGCAATGTTTGGAAGTTATGATTGCAGTTATTGTGCATTAAATCTAAATGGGTTCAAGTTTACAGTAGGTAACTGGGGCAAGACTGTTGGCAGGAAACACCTACTGCAGGTGACTGAATCATTCCTAGGACATACTGTAGCCTGTAGCCTCTCTGAAGCTCACAGTAGCCAGACAACAAGTGCAACCCCATATTTGGGGTCGCACTTGTTGTTTGGACACATACAGTACATACCCACATACATAGCCTACCCACTCATCGCCCTACTTGCACGCTCTGCTGGCACAAGTAATAATGAGTAAATCTCTGCTGTCGGTCCAAAACTCCAAAAGGTTCATTTTTTTACTACTTTTCATTCGTTCAATATTATTTTAACCAACACACAGGCGTGAAGGGTTTTCAATAGCACATATTTATGAAAAAAAGAGAGGGCCAATCGGGTGGAGTTAGCTGGTTTGGCAGAAAGTGTGGAGTTAGGAGGTTTTGTCCCAAGCACTTTTTACTACTTTCCATTGGTTCAATATTATTTTAACCAACAGTCAGATGTAAAGGGTGTCCAATAGCCCTGATTTGTGCCAAAAAAAAATCCCAAAACATCAAAAATTGAGTTAAGAGGTTTTGGCCAGACAGTGACGAAATATAATGTCTAATTGCTAAACATAGGTGAATACTGGACTCTCGGAAACTGGGAGTGCAGAGGAAAAAACGGCAAGAAAACAAAGAGAAAGAATTGTCTGAAGCCTCCCAAAGTTGTGAGAGATTGAGAGAATTTGCCATAGGGGAGTGCACAGAGAAAACAAAGTAATGACTCAAGGAGAGGGGAGTGATAGAAGAAGTATAGTGTTTGAAGAGAGCTCTCTTAGCCTGTAGCTATAGTGCATTAGGCACAGATCAGCCACCGCCACACTGAGGCTGGCCATTAACAGCTCCCACACTGTTAATGTGGCGTGCATTACAACAGCACAATGACTTATGATTTCCATTAAAGAGAAAATGACTCACACTTCACAGCTGAAAGTAAAAGGCCCTGTGCCCTGTCCTTTCTTATTCATGCCCACACGCTGCTCTCCTACCATTTTGAATCTCAAACTCCCTGCTGGATATGTCTCTCTTGGCGCGCGTGCGGCATTATCCCCTCTTAGCACGCACACTGACCACACTGTGGGCATGCACAGGCATTCACATTCTGTTGTGTTCGTGCACCTATTACCAGGGGCGTCACACCAAATTCTGGGCCCTGGGTATAAGGATTCACTGCGGGCCCCCCATGAATGTTAACTATTGAAAAATAGCAGATATACAAGCTCACAGCGCGGCACCGAGTGCCGCGCTGCGAGCTTGTAGATCTGCTATTTTTGAAAAATCTTGAAAATGTGTGCCAAGAAACCTATGTTTCCATGTCAGTGATGCTCAAACTTCTTCATGTGAAGGACCCCCCCATCTCAAAATATTTAGTTCCAGGGACCCCCCAGAAGCAAACTTTGAGTTACAAATGTTCACTTAAAAAATACATATATTCAAAGATTTGCGCACATTTTCACGACTTTTCAAAAATAGCAGATCTACAAGCTCGCAGCGCGGCACTCGGTGCCACGCTGTGAGCTTGTATATCTGCTATTTTTCAATAGATAAAGTTATTAGGGCCCCTCCACCTTGGGCCCCAGTAACTCAGTCCCACTTTCCTACCCCTTGTGACGCCCCTGCGCGCGTGCAGCATTATCCCCTCTTAGCACGCACACTGACCACATTGTGGGCATGCACAGGCATTCACATTCTGTTGTGTTCGTGCACCTATTACTGTCACTTTGCAGGGGAACAGCCATGAGCTGTTAGAAGTGGTGACAAACTGTTTTATTAGACACAGTCACTATGTGCATCAAGGTCATTACATGGATCTGCCAAATTAAACACAGTTTTTATAATAGGTGTGAAATGGAAATGTCTCTAAGGTGTGATGTTTCCAAGCAGAATACCTCAAGGGTCCATGACTGTGGTAAGGACCCAACAGATTTGTATACATGTCAGTACAGCAGGTATTGCATAAAACCGGATGGGGCATGCATTTCCAATAATACAGTATCTACTTTTTTCTTGCCTTCTCTTTAAATATGAAATGATTCACTTAGTCTATGTTTGCCTTCATCATTATTAAATGCTATTGCATTAATTCTAATTAGCAACCGGTGGTTTTCAATGTCTGGCACTGGTAGATCTTACCAGCCTTGAAAAACTGTTAAGTAGATCTTGTGCCCCAAAATGTTGGTAGATGAAGAGTTCTCTCTCTCTCTCTGTCTTGCCCACACATTCTATCTCAGCCTCTGGGGTCCAGTGGGCTTGCTGTGAAATGAATGAGAGAAGAGGCGTGGGCAGACAGCAACGCTAAGATAATGACGACGTTTTGTCAGGCCTCGCCTCGAGCTGCGTCTCTTGGCACATGAAAGACGAGGTGGATAGCAGGGCGCCGTGATAGGAGAGAGGTGATGCGGTTGCAAGCAAACAGGGCTGAGCATGCGAACAATGCGTGCGTGGAGACTATGGGTGTCCGCCAAGAAAGAAAGGCTCCAGCATGGTGAGGTTTGATTTGGTCGTTTAATCCACAGCAGCTTGCTAACACAGCCCTCAGACCATGTCAGAAACTTCTCTCCTTGCTCTCCATCTCTACGCCACACATGCAGGCAGAACGGGAACTGTGAGCCATTATAGAGATGAGAGAAGTTTCCCTCAAAGAACACTTCATGAGTAGTACCACGATCCCAGTGTTTTCTGTCTCCTGCTATCGTTTCATGATAGGTGGACCCCAGTGAGATGGCCTCTACCTCTGCACTGCATCCTTATTTTGCTCACAGACATGAGGAGGAAGAGCCGTGAATTATTTTCCTGTGTGCTTTGCTGCGTTTCGCTACAGAGCGTTAAGTCCACAATAACGTCACAGTAACGGTCGTGATACTAATTGCACCGCTGTTCAACATCAAACAAATGAACAGACAAATAAACAAATGGCTAACGTTAAAACTCTACTCCCTGGGTAACAATGAGCCTCATTTATTTTGAGTCGTGCTGGAATATGATTTGTGACTGAGCGTGCCCTTGCTGTGCATCAGACACCCGACAGATGCTTAGTTACGACTAAGCCGCTAAAGACGATGCTTAGCGTTATGGTTGTGCAAGGAGCGAGAAGGGGGAAGGGGAGGGGAGTGCAATACGCTGGGAGAAAAATCATAAAGCGCAAAGCTTTGAAAACAGATAATTAGATCTGTGACAACAGAGCACAATAAGTGTGTCAGCAGGGGGTTGGTGGGGGAGCGCCTGCATATCCTAAGACAGTGGCACAATGAGCAAGCAAATCTAACATACATTGAATTAAATGACTGAATCGTTCCTGCAAACAGCCAGCACAACTGATGATGCCAGAATGACGAGAGAGAACGTTTATTTCTCACTATCTCCCAGAGTACTGTGGGCAACGTAATAACAGAGTGCCATGGCCGTGCTGTCTCCGTCAAACAGAAAGACAAAAGTCCTGTCAGTGGCAGTGCAAGCAACACAGTCAATCAAACAAACAGATAACGGTGCCATGTTAGAGATACTGCATTTTCTGATGCACTGTATTAGTGAACTATAACTCTTGTTTCAAAAGATGATCCCAGTCACCGCAATGCCTGATAGCACTTTGGTAGCTTTGCATCACTTGGAAAGCACCTTGCATCACAGCCCATACTTAATTAAATCAAACTGTCTCCTGGTCACGTTTGTTGTTTTTACAATAAATTGTATGAACTAAAGTAACAGACTAATTAGTGTGTCTATTTGTGTGTGTGTGTGTATGTGTGTGGTGTGTGTGTGTGTGTGCGTGCGTGCGTGCGTGCGTGCGTGCGTGCGTGCGTTTTGTTTTGCTAACGTCATTTGCTCTCTTATCGCAGTAGTCTGGAGTGATGGCACACACTTGCACACACATAATGAGCATATCGCTGTGCTATAATTAATGTGTGTAACTGGAGCCATCGGTGCACATGAAAGTATAAAGAGGCAGACAAAGATGCACACGTGCACAGCTTGTTTTCATACAATCATTGATCTGTCCATTCAAATGCCTCGCAGTCTGACAAAGAAAGTATAAAACACTTTTGTTTATGCTGCTATAAAATGGTGAGCTTGTGCCTGGGAGACTAGAGGAGAGGAGGCTGCATTGATAACAGTGAACTGGGTATTTCTTGTTCATGTCCATGACTGCATCTCTTTGCAAGAGAGGACACAATAGGCTCTGCATAGCTGTAGTCCCAGGTTTTCAGAAAGCGGCAAACCATTTGATTGGCTCGGCAGCAATCAATCAATCAAAGGAGCCAATCAGACCAATCAGAAGAAGCTACAGTATAGGTAAATGAACTGCAACAGGAAACCTGTGGACTAGAGTTATGCACACGGCCTATAGCTTTGGACTACTATGAGCGTGCCAGATGGGAGTTGGGTTGGGTAGCAGTGGAGGCAGTGAAATCAACTGTTATTTTCTTTCCCCTATCCCCCCCCCCCCCCCCCCACACACACACACACACACACATACACACTGCGTCTACCTTCTCCATTAGCTTTAAATCCCAAGTTAGTCTCAAAATGTTGAAACGTCAAATTTATGATGGCCACTTACTTCTCTCACCCAGACAGAGATAGAAATAGAGAGAGACAAAGAGAGAGAGAGAGAGAGAGAGAGAGAGAGAGAGAGAGAGAGAGAGAGAGAGAGAGAGAGAGAGAGAGAGAGAGACAGAAAGACAGACAGAGAGAGAGTACATAGAACATAGAGAGGGAGTCTCATGCACACATGCAATATGAAATGCCATGTAAGAGTGAAGACTAGCGGACAACACCTGCATCTCTGCTATGGGGGTCCGGAGCTCTGCAGGGAAACACACACCGGACACGGAGGCGGCGCGTCAAAACATACGCCCCCATTATTTTCAATAAACTAAAACACACCGGCGGCGTCAGTACTGTGCCATTCGTAGCGTTCTTGTGTAGACACCAGGGCCTTTTGCGGTTTGCCTGCTTTACTGTGAGTGTACATGCACACATTATTCAATGCAAGTGCAACTAGAAACAATTAAAAGTACACCATCATTTAAAATCCAGCCAGCATGCTAAATTAATATACAATGCAATGTCATGGCCAAGCCACCAGAGGCTGTGTTCAAATGAGTCTTTGCAACAGCAACACTCCAATTTGGAGAACCAATTACCACTGGCATTACTTGTGTCTCTCACAGGAGTGGGAGTGCAAACACACCTCAAGTATTCACGAAACACACCTATACGGTATTCACCCAAACACATCTTACAGTATACAGTACACCCAAACAAAATACAGTATTCAACACACATTTAGTATGCAACCAATTCACCCAAACACATCTTACAGTATTCACCCAAACACTATACAGTATTCAACAACACATATAGTATTCAACCAATTCACCCAAACACATTTTCCTTTCAAACTTGGGGGTCATGAAAGTGACATGAAAATGTTGTAGGACATCAATTGTGCCAGAGCACTTGAATCATTCAGAATGGAGCCAACACTGACAAACCTGCTGGACTGCACTCTGGGGATGGAATCATTCTCTAACTCCTGCCTTGTGCAAATAGCATGTGATGAATTAACAATGAGCCCAGAGACACAGAAGCCATCTCTTGTCAAACTTGGACTTAGGGTGAGACGGTGGGCAAGAGTCTGGGACGATGGAGCAATATCCACCTGTCTGCTGAGACAGTGTGCAATGAGCTGCTCACTATATTCTGCATTATTCTCTGTTCTCCTTTCTTTAACCTTGTTTATGATCCCAGCAGTGGTGGATTTTTTTTACTTAAGTAAAATATCGATACTGCAATGTAGAAATACTCTTTTACAAGTACAAATCCGAAATTCAAAACGTACTTGAGTAAAAGTATGAAAGTGTTGGCATCAAAATGTACTAAAAGTACAAAACGTTAAAGTACAAAAGTAGATCTACAAGCTCACAACAAAAGCAGATCTACAAGACAAAAGCAGCAACAACTAAATCAGATCTACAAGCTCACAACACGTTGCGATGCGGCTATTTTCGAATTTCAAGGTATAAAATAGAGCCGAAGTGGTTAATGTATGTTTTATAATACAAACATTTATATCTGCAAAGTAACTAGTAACTAAAGTTTTCAAATTATTGTAGTGGAGTAAAAGTACAATATTTGGATCTGAGATGTAGCAGAGTAGAAGTAAAAGTATTGGATATTGAAAGTACAAATACCTCAAAATTGTACTTAAACGAAGACTTCACCACTTTTCAACCTATCTTCATATAATAGGTCCTCAGTGCTCCTCACTAATGTTCATGATAAAATATCACAATTTTTTTCTACTCAGTTTGGGTCTCATAAGTTGCTATGTTAAAGTGGAAGCCATTGTTCTCGTGATAATAAAAATCAAAATTTGTGTGTGTGTGTGTGTGTGTGTGTGTGTGTGTGTGTGTGTGTGTGTGTGTGTGTGTGTGTGTGTGTGTGTGTGTGTGTGTGTGTGTGTGTGTGTGTGTGTGTGTGTGCGTGCGTGCGTGCGTGTGTGTGTGTGTGTGTGTGTGTGTGTTTTAGTATAGTTATAGTCAATTATTTGGGACGATATGTGTCAAGAGTTTGACACCAAATATTCAAAGGTTTGAAACCCATTCCCCTAAACTGTGGCACATTCCATATTCAACCTAAAGACATCTCATTATGCTGCAACCCGACAAGGGCAGAACAGACAACATCAGGGTGTAATGTAAGTTTGCTCCATAGAGATTAAGATACAAAGCAGATGGCCATTAGGTGAAACAGGCTGCACCCAAACCCATCTGTATGATGTGAATTGAGATTAATTGAATAGACTCGCTCTGATTCACTTCTAAACTGTCCTTGTATAAGACCTTAGGAGGCTCAATAATTACTGTGTTTACTAGGCTACAACAATTAAGTCTTCCTCCTGTCAGGATGCTATCAGATCTACACAGGGCAGTAAACAGAGTTAGATAGGAAACCACAGGAACAGGAATGAATTACAGCTATAGGACTGATACCGTGGTTCCTCTCTCTCTTCCTCCTTTGCAGATAAAAAAAAAACACCAAAGCTCCAGGCTAACCATGATGGCATGACTGGCTAGCTATCTTCCATTATTGTGAACAAAATGCAAATAGCAAACAGGAATAATCATCGCCTGAACAAAGTGTCTGTTTATACAGTTTCTGTGGGAACAAGCAGGAATCAACGTCAAAGCATTACAGATGAACATCCATAAAAATGCTAATAATACTACATTAGCAATAATGCTACAACTGCAAGAACAAGGGAGAGGAATGGGTTCTTTTGCAAAGCGGCCAGCTGTATTCTCTCTATAATGCTAGCACCTACAGTACAATGATGCAGGGACCAGGAGAGATTGTGGGCCTGTGTCCTTTAAAGACAGGGTGCCGTGATTCTCTTCCCCCTAAATCATGATCAGGTATTATGATTATACTTGGAGGAATATATATATTTTTTTTCTTTTCAAAAAAGTGTTACAGAAATGTAAAAATGTTTTTATGTGGCCACACCCACCTGTTCATTAAGTATACCTGGGTTTCAGGGGTAACCCAGCTGAAGTTAGCCACACCCACAGCTGTTGCTGTATGGTAAAAGGGGAGGGGTGATTTTATGATATCATTAAAGCGGTGTATTTCAATTGGGCCTTTTGAAGAAACAAAAAATACACAAGGAAGACATATTTGCATATTACTAGACCTTACCCGTTCGAAGATATGTGCTGCAAAATATGTGCAGAGTGTGGGTTATGGGGAAAGAATAGATGTATATGCTTGCTCCACATCATTTTTCCATACCCGTTGGAAGATGAGACACACATCACCCGTTGCATGACCCATGCATGGAGAGAGAGAGCGAGAGAGAGAGAGAGAGAGAGAGAGAGAGAGAGAGAGAGAGAGAGACTGCAACATTCCTAACTGTGAGAGAGGTGTGTGTGTGTGTGGGCCCGGGGCTACAGATCCCATGGCCTGGAGGAACTGACCGTAACCCTGACAACAGGCTGTAGAGCTTAGAGTGAAGAAACGCTAATAAATAGCTTGAATTTGGGAAAAATGAAATTCGGGCTCCGTCACCGTGTGTATAATGCTAATGGCCAATGCCATGTTAAATTTGAGATCAGTAGCTGAAGCGAGTGAATAGATAATGCATTGTGTGACTGACTGACTGACTGACTGACTGACCTATCTCCCTAATTATTATATGGATAACCACACCTTGGGGTCTGTTAGAGTAAATTAACCCCATAGACACATACAAAACAGATAAGGAACAAATTAACTATGGCACCACCTCTTTAAGTAAACATCGCCCACAGCCTCCCTCCCATGTGCCCTCATGTCATATTAGATGTTTCCATAACAAGGATTCACATCTATGTATACACATTATGTCTGCACGCGCACACGCGCGCACAGTAGGGTTGCCAACTCCCAGAGTTTCAAATACGGGACACTTTCTAAGGAAACATGCGAAAAATCGCATATTTTCGGTTATAAAGTTGGCTAAAACGGGCATTTTCCGATATTAAATCATATTTTTCCTTTCACAATATTAATTCGGGTGTCTTTGGGCCGAAAAATCGGATATTTTCGGTTATAAAGTTGGCTAAAACGGGCATTTTCCGATATTAAATCATATTTTTCCTTTCACAATATTAATTCGGGTGTCTTTGGGCCGAAAAATCGGATATTTTCGGTTATAAAGTTGGCTAAAATGGGTATTTTCCTCTATTAAATCATATGTTTCCTTTCACAATATTAATTCGGGTGTCTCTCAATTTTCCAAAACATATCGCCTAAGTCTACCTGGTCCTTATGTGCCCACTCTCTGGTACCCAACACTAGTTTAATCATATTGGCATACAGCAATAACCATTAGGTTTTAAAAACAAAATCAACGCATGCTTATGTTATTTCACATACCAGCCTGTCTGGGGTCGCTTTAGTTGGCAGACAAGATTACTGTAGTGTTCCCAGGAATACCAATATCCATGGCTTATTTTCTGTTGCTTGCCTGCTTTTTCACCTTTTTGTTTAGCCTATCACCTATCATGGATTCATGTCTAATATGTTTGTACACAATCTTCTGTCACACGTTTTTTTAAGACATTAAACAATGTTCTGAGCCGAGCACTGTCGTATGGTCGCTCGCACGCACTCGTTTCGTCTCTCGCAGGCAACTTGTGGAGTGAACCTACAGCCCATGCTTGGGAAGGGAGTGTGTAGGGGGCGGAGACTGTGTCTTAGCAACACTCAGAGCCGTATGTTAATAAGCCAATCAGCTGCTTACAAACAGCGCAGCGCCTCTCACAGCAATGGGATGCAGCACTTATCGTCTCAGAGGAGAGCAGAGTGGAAGTGGAAGCTCTCTGACAGGCAGAATCGCTGTCATTTCTCAATTAAATCATCCCGTCATTCATATTTATCCCCCAACCTTAAAATACGGGACAAAGAGCGTCCCGTTTCAGTTCAATACGGGACACGTCTTTTAGTTTCCAAAAAAGGGACGATCCCGTATTTTACGGGACGGTTGGTAACCCTAGCGCACAGATACACAGAAAACTAGCTGTCTCCTGGGTCATCTTTCTCTGTACAATGATCCTTGTTAAAGATGCAGAGGCGTTGGTTGTACTGTAATGGCGGCCATAACCATTCCACAGCAGTTAGTCTTAGTGCCACCTCAACCCTCCAGTCTGCTGGGACAGACACTTCACACACTGCTTTATAGCTTCATGACCATTAGCATGTCTGTTCTACTGCTTTCAACCTCATCATTTACCTGACAAACACAACCTCAGCACATTCTCTATCATTTCCAACAGTCCACAGCATCCCTCTCTCTCTCTCTCTCCCTCCCTCCCTCTCTGTCTCTCAATTTCAATTCAATTGGACTTTATTGGCATGAGAAAGCATACGAAAACATATACCAAAGCTAAAGTGGAACAAAACAATGAAGTGGATTTTTGCTTAATGAATAGTGATAAAGGCAGTGTGTTGCAGTACATGCTATGGTGTTTAACCCATCTGGTATTAACACATTGGTACATGTACATATACATTATGTGTAGTGTGGATGATGTACTGTGGTAATGGGATCGGTACTGTAGTGTAGTACTGAGATCAATGCTGAGTGTAGCAGTGTAGAACTGGGATCAATACAGAGTGGTCTTGACGATGCTGACCAGCAACTCTGCTGCTGTTATCTGGACCCTCTGTCTGTCCGCCCTGATAAATGCTGACACCAAGAAACCTGACACTTATATTGTGGTGGACTGCTGAGTGTGTGTGTGTGTGTGTGTGTGTGTGTGTGTGTGTGTGTGTGTGTGTGTGTGTGTGTGTGTGTGTGTGTGTGACTGTGTGTGTGTGTGTGTGTGTGTGTGTGTGTGTGTGTGTGTGTGTGTGTGTGTGTGTGTGTGTGTGCATGCGTGAGTGCGTGTGAAGGTTCACTGGCGCATAGAGTCTGCGTCAATGTTATGTACACTGTACACCACTGTATTATTATTATTATTATTATTACATCGCCACTACATCGCTGAACATCCCTACTAGTACTGTCTACATCACTGTACACCGCTATTACATCCCTGAAAAGATGTGCAGTGATTGTCCAGTAGTCAGTAGTCAGTAGGCACAGCGATTCGCTTGACCTGAGTCCTGTGTCGACCTGACTTTGTGTCTCGAGTCCGTTTCAAACAGCGCGACGGAGGCACGCAAAGGCAAAAAATATACTTTGTCTGCAAAAAAGAACGTCCGCGGTTGCCCCGAAAAATTGTGATGGAAGCAGCATTCAGACCCGGAAGGTTGAGACTCAAAGTCAAACGATTGGCAAGGCACGCCACTGAGGCAGGTACTGAAATGGGGTTTTCGAACCGTATTTTTGGTAGAACGTCCAGTTCCTGTTCTTTCATTCCAACTAATCAGAAGAAGATATGGGCGGTCCTGGGCAAAACACTACAGCGGTGATATTCAACTGGAGGCCTGTGGGCCAAATTCCGCCCAATGGAGTTTTCTTGTGGCCCTGTAACACATTCCATATTCCCAAAATATATTCTGGATGGTTGGTTTTACAGGATGACATTTTCTTAAATACTTTTCATAACCGCATTAACCGGTAAGTAAAACTTGTGACATCAGCATGTTGCCTGCTATTTTCCAGCTGTGCTATAGTACAGAAGTATGTCCATTGCACAGTATCCTATACCGGATGCACATGGTGCATTACCAGACCTTTTTTAGTGCACAGGCTTTGATTTAGAATTTGAGAAAACAGGAAGTATGCATTTCAATGTGTTCTGAAGATGCTTCCCTGACACGGAAGCATCTTTGTGAGAAGAGTAGTGAGGGGCAGTTATGGTGTAAAAACTAATGGATGAGATGGAGAATTCTTTCTTTGATGTGATGGACCAAAACCACTCAAATCTCAGAGGTACAGTAGCTACAAATGGAAGGAGGTGGCATGTAATGGACACACTGCATTCAAAACAAAATGTTGTGCTCCCTGTTGATGTGTCACTGAAAGTGAAACAATGCAACTTTTGTCAGATTAACCATACCCCCCTACCCTGCCCAGTTAACCGGTCAACCATAATTTTTTTGTCAGGTGGCCCCCAGTTTCAAGTAATATTACAACTGTGGCCCCCTGCCTAATCTAGTTGAATACCCCTTGCACTACAGTATACACACACAGATCACTGGGGTGGATCATATGTGTCCAGAGATTGCTCTGCTAATGGAGAACTGCTCCCGGAGTGCAGTACTAGCACTGGTGTCAGGGGGATTCTGGGATATACAGGCCCTTTGAGACTACATAAATAGACCGTACAGAAAATAAAAATAACACAACCCCATTTTCACCCTGCATTTTTCTCATTTTCTTTTTTAGCTCAGGTCCTTATCTCTCCCTTTTCTCACACGTCCTAAAAGATTAACGCAGCAATCAATTTCCTTCCTCTGAAAACCTCTTTCTATACAGTCGATCTCAGCTTGTCCTCCGGCTACTTAAGTCATAATGAAGGCCTTTGAAGTTCCATTCAGTCCACTGGTGGTGGAGCGACACAGTAACGTTGAGAACAGAGCGAACAACAGATCAGAAGCTAACCAATAATGAGAAGAGTGAAAAGAAAAAGCAGAATGATTGAATGCCAGGATCAAATGGATGCTAAAAGGCTGCGTTCGGGGTGCACACCGCTAATTGTTTGGAATGTATCCAGCTGCACAGAGCATCTTTAGATCTCCTTCAGCCGAGTTGAGGCCCGATGGAATAATACATCTGGGCTTTAATAGGCAAAAACCAGCCTCGATGCTGCTGCCTCCTCACTTTGGCAAGACATACGGATGCATTCTGACAAACATACGTCAGTTGCTAATGGTACAATTGGATTGTCCTACTTTAAGTTATAGATCCTCTGCGTCAAAAGTGAATGCTCTGCCTGTGGTACTCCATCATGCAGTGTGAAATGTATGAATAAAACCACCACAGCGATTCTGAGGATACTATTTCACTGGTGCTTCCAAGTGATGTCGTAATACGTCACAACCCGGGTCAGCCGACACATTCACGTTCACATGCTTTACGGTCGGATAATTGAAAGAAATTGATTATCTGCCATATGTGCGGCTGCTCATGTGTTATATTCAGAACGGGGCTGGTTACCGGTTCCCTCGAGAGGACGAAGAAGAGGAGACAATTAAAGTGGATGTGAATATTTTGTCTGACTGACAGCGTGCTTTCAATCTCATTCTCAATCGACTGCATATTCTCACTTTCTATCACACCCCATGTCTCCCCCCTTTCATCTCTCTCTCTCTCACAAACATAATTATGTTATAACAATGAGAAGACCACAATGTAGTCTTAAAGTTACCTATAGTTTCCCTTTAAATGTTGAAAAGGGGCAAACCAGTGGCAGGATTTCTGAGAGAGAGAGAGAGAGAGAGAGAGAGAGAGAGAGAGAGAGAGAGAGAGAGAGAGAGAGAGAGAGAGAGAGAGAGAGAGAGACAGACAGAGAGAGAGAGAGAGAGAGAGAGAGAGATTAAATCAAATCAGAATGTTGCATGCAAGAATGACAAACCAAGAAATCCAGAAGTATTCTTCCATATTATGGTAACTCTAAGTCATACATTGCATGTTTGGTTGTATTTATTGTAAGTATTTCATATGGTATTGTATACCATGTATACCATAAATGCCCATGATTGTGTCAATTCTGTGGAAGGAATGGGCCTCCTTCACCTAATTATGTCCCATACTGTAGCATTACTTTCTGGAATGTCAGACGATTCCCTGCTGCCCATTCTTGTACTATCAGCAGATCCAATATGGACATCTTAAATGGCAGACATCACAGGTGAATGTCAAAGCAGTAGCTATACTCCTTTACCTTCTCTACCATCGGGTTTGAGGAAAGAACATTATTACCCTTAATAACACTATTTCCTTTCCTGGAACCACACAGGAGAAGAAAGGGGGATGTTTCATTATATTTAATGAGAGTGCGAAGACTTTATGGGGCTAGCCTCAAATCTCTAATGGTAGGGTTCATGTGGTTATAGTTATCCCTTACTGAGCTCTGTCTGGATCATACAATCACAGAAATCCTTTATGATGTCACCTCAATGAAAGTTAACCAATCAATAATGAGCTGGCTGGTTTGTAATCATTTTGCTGCAGTGCAGGCTACACACTTCACTCATGATGAAACTGTGTGAAAGTATATCCAATGCTATGTAAGCTAGTTAAACAGATACTGGAAGGGTGTACGGTAACCTGTACTGCACCTCTCTCTTTATTGTCATTGCACAAGTACATACAAAATTGAGGTAGCAGCTCTCAGTGCGATAAAAATACAAATGTAATAATAGCAAACAAGCAACATAGGATAACAAGCGTATGCATAGTGCATAATATTTTAGGCCCATCCGTAAACAGATGACACAGCTGCAATACTGCATACCTTTATCTTTTGTGTGTCTGTCTTCTTTCCTCCTTCTCCTAAACATGGCTTCCCTAGACTGGACCTTTTCTTTTTATGCATTTTGTATTGATGGCCTCAGTATGAATTGTGGTTTATTTGTTAGCATCAAGTAATGCCTGATTTGAATAATTGCATTAATAAATACAAAATTAGAGGTGTGCCATTTGACATTTGATTAGTTGTGACCGCAGGGAGCAGTTTAGTGTGAAAACCTGCAGCAGTTGTGTCACGCTGTTACTCTAAGTTGTTACTCTTGCCTGTCAGCCAGCACACCTGAAACTCTGATCAGTTTGGTTGAGTGTCTCAAAGTGTACAGATCTCCACTGCCCTTTTCCTCCTCATGTGTGCTTTGAAGAGCCTTTGCTTGTAAGTTTACATGCAATTATGCTCGCCTGCACGCAATATTTATCGTCAATTAATGTCCGCCCCCACCATTATGCATATGTATATATGGTTTTTTGAATTTTTTTTTACCTTTAGGTAAGTCTAAATAGTCAAATTAGCTGGTACACTCTGCGGTCACTACTCAACCTTAGGTAGTGTTACTGTGTAGAGAGGAAACAGGGAGAAAGAGTGACATGCAAAAAATGTCCATCTGGCCGAACCAGGGAATAGCTGACAGGCATCAGAGCCTATGTTTTGCTTACCTTAAAGGCTTAAAAACACTGGACTATCAGAGCGCCCCATCTCGTACTTCTGAGTAGGAGACCTTCCAGACATTGGCCTGTCTAGCTTACAAACTAGAATCAGCGTGTTCACAAAACAAGGTTAAGTGAAACACATAGTGATGTGATGTGATGTGGAAACGAGCAATAGAAAATCAATCGCGTAAATGTCACAGTAATCATTTGGGGGATAGCGTTATGTCACCTATAGGAAAATTGGGCCTGCACTACGGCACGCACGCACGCAGGCACGCACACACGCACGCACGCACAGGTTTGTACAATTTGAATGGGATCCAAATAGAGATAGCGCCAGATAGCTGGGGGAAATTGATGTCAACAGACAAGCATTCAAACAAGGCAGTGAGCCTATCTCTCTCTCATGAAACCCCTAGTACAGAGAGAGGAGCAAATAGAAGAGTGAGTCCATTACTGATAGTGATAGCACTGGAGCATGCTGAAGAGGCTGGACAGAGTAGGGTCCATTCATGTATCTGGTGTCCCAGAGATAAGAGAGAAGTGGAGTTCAGCTGAGTCTGCGCACAAGTCTACAGAGCTTTTTGCCACTGTGATTTGACCACCGTCACACACACAAACAAACACGTGTTTTGACAAAAAAGAAAAAAGAAAAAGTTCAGAACAGATCGCATCTGTCATCTGAGTTGAGATTTCTAATAATTATGTCAATACACCAGAGATGAAGCACTTGATATATAAATCTGTTTGTACTGACCAATTAACCGGTGAAAATACATATTATAGAAACTGTAAAGTTCACATTGTTGGGCATGGTGTGCAAGAGACATGTCCTAAAACCAGGCAATGGATATGGGATTGGGGGTTGGATCATGACAGACTTCTCTGGATTTGAGAATGTAATCATCTTTATAACCTCAGATGAGCCACTATAGTACCATAATGAATGCAGGCAGCTTTCTTCATATCACCATCACGTGTTCTTATTCCAAACTAACATAAATAATCTTACTCTTTTTGACATTTATGTAAAGAATTAAGGTAGAAAAAGAAGTGATGATGCAGTTATCAGGCAAACCACAACCGAAAACCTGACACGCACGCATGCGCACACACACACACACACACACACACACACACACACACACACACACACACACACACACACACATAACAGATGAATGAGTATACTCTCATGTTAACTTGGTATACAGTGCAAAGCTTTGAATCTTTGTGTCATTCGCTACACTGTCACACTCTCTATCTTCCTTTTTTTGCTCCCTATTTCTTGATCACAGCAAGAGACAGTGACTGGAATCAGGCGGTTCTTTGTGAATTTCCTTGCCTTCTTCTCTGGCTATTTCCTCAAATAAAATATGCAAAGGAAAATTTAGCAGAGGCGATGGCTGGAGAAAGATCCTTGGGTATTTCGAATCTCCGGAGAAGCAGAGAATAAAGCGAAAAGGGACGATTTCATTCTGAGAGAATGTTGAAAAGCAGTACTGCTGCTAACGTTAGTGCTCAACCACAGAAACATAACATCGTTGTCGGGTGGAAACCTTGTCCAAAACCGTACATTTTTATCATTATTATTTAAAAAAATGAACTAAACTATAGTGAAAACAGCCGATCTACAAGCACACAACGCCCGTTGTGTGCTTGTAGATCTTCTGTTTTCACTACTTTTGTGCGACGGCATTGTCTGATGAAGCAAGGCTTTACTTCGCGAAAAAAAAAAAATACAAATTTGAAACTTGGAGATACAAGGTTTCTGCCCAACAGTGACGATAAGGAGAATTTGTTTCATGACTTAATTGTCCTGTGACGTCCACGGGAAGAATAGCCACAGAAAGACAGAGAGAAACTATAACAATAACAAATGGAAAACATTTACAGAGATAAAGTGCTTAACTTTTCAGGAGAGACAAATGTCATCTATCACACTCTTTAAACCACGCTTCTCTGTCTTCATGTATAACCTTTGCAGTGGCCATTTGACAGGGTTCAGACTGCCCACACCAGGGCCAATATCGGCTAACCGTTCTAACCGTTCTGGCAGCTAACCTTTCCCGTCCCCGCTTCAAATGGGAAATCAAAGAGACAGAAGAAACGAAATCCAGAAGGGCGGGTTGATGGAGGAAAGAGGAGGATCAGACGTACAGAGGTGACAGATGAGGTGGCAGTTAAAAGAGGCGGTGCGGGAGAGAAAGCAACGCTAAAGAGCGCAGTGCGAAAGGTGACAGCCGCTAAGAAGGTGAAGGTGACACAGGGGAGGTGGGGGGGGGGGGGGGGCAGCACAGCTGGAAGCCAGGTGAACTGGCAGAACTGTAGCTCCGTAGCAATATGTTCAAGCATCATTCAGCGATGGTTGGGTGCATTCGCGTTCATTCAGTGTGTATCCATTATCATAAGCGTATTAGCATAAGTACGCACGCAAGCATGCACGCACACACACACACACCTCGACATTGCGGTGGTGAGATGGAGATGATGATGGCAGGTAATCATAATTATAGGATCAACTTATGTTTGTTTCACACGGCATCAGGACTAAACACAAATTATGCAAATGAATACAAATTGAAGTGTTGATGATGTCACTGCAGCAGTCAGCAGACGGTACAGTATGTGTGTGTGTGTGTGTGTGTGTGTGTGTGTGTGTGTGTGTGTGTGTGTGTGTGTGTGCGTGCGTGCGTGCGTGCGTGCGTGCGTGCGTGCGTGCGTGTGTGCACTCTGCAAGTGAAGCACCTACCATTTCACTCATTACACACCATTGTATCCTCATGCTTAGATCTGCCAATATCACTCAATATACATTTCTGCCCAACAGGCCAAGGCCATACACTATATACTGTAACACATGCTGTGTGTACATAAATACATATACAGTCATACTTACATACAGTATAGGCCTACAGTACTACTTTCAACTGTTATCCCCCAACTTCCGCACCATAAGTACGTTTCTGAAAATAGCTAAAGTACTACTCTATGGCAGATTATATGCCATTCTGGATGGTGTTAGCTTGTAATTTCACACTTGTAATTGTATTCTCAACATTGATATCACAAGTTAACTGCAGCTGACAATGTGAATATGGAAAGACAAGTTTGATTCAACGGCAGCGTAGGCAACTGTTCTCATTTGCTAGGCTTTGCTAGGGGTGTGCGTGTGTGTGCGTGTGTGCGTGTGTGTGTGTGTGTGTGTGTGTGTGTGTGTGTGTGTGTGTGCATGCATGTTTGTTTCTGTGTGAATGTGTGTGTGCCTTCATCTCTATGCATGGTATACTGTATAGTAGACCTTGCTCTGCTCATCTTTAAAGCCTGATTCAAAGTCACTAAATAAAGAATGAAAATCGACAGCCATAGGATACATGTAGACCCAAACTAAACGTCTTTGTTAAAATGTCCATGGATAATATTGCCAATCAAAATGGGTTGGTACCAGGCCTGGAATTTCATCATTTTAGGGGCAAGGCCACTTGGCCTTTGGTGTTGTACATTTTTTGAGGGCACAAAAAGCCAAACACCAGGGCAGGAAGGCCATCAAATAAAACAAGATTTTAGTCCATTGAAAGAATTTGTTGAATTTAAAGGTTAGGGATGATAACCTAATCTGCAGTGAAATAGATAAATGATGGTATTTACAATCTGATCCATGCTCAGCCCTGCACCAATCAAAGTCACAGGATTGGTTTAAAGATGGGGACTCAGGGAGTTAAGATTTCAGAATCTCAACAAAAGACACTGGCGTCTACATGACAAGAAAGAGACACTGGTGTCTACTGTCTACATATTGACAAGAAAGAGATAGAGGAGAAAGTGGTACAGTCAGCTGTGGCATTAAGGCCACTGTGATCAAAAATAGAAAAATATGCACATCTCTTAAATAAGGTGCTGGGTGAAAAATAACAATATTGAAAAGAAACCCACACACTCAATATTAAGGCCACTGTGGCCTCAGGTCATGCCATTGTTTTGAGGGGCACAAGGCCAACCTGAGGGGCAACAGAGGCCGAAATTCCTGCCCTGGTTGGTACACTTTGAGAATGTTTCAATACGACTATAAAGGCAAAACTCCACATACATGTCTGCTGTACTCTTACTTCTACCTACTTGTCTGATCCAGTGCTCCCTGTTTACAGGACTTCGATCAGCAGCAACTTGAGGCTTAATTTACACAATAAATAATTTCTGTCTAACAATATGGTCAGACAAGACAAAATGAGCCTTTAGGGGAGCTACAATACATGGGAGATGTTGGGATCTCTTCTCTTTAATGAGGACGTCTGGAGATGGCAGGTGCGTGTTCAGCCATCGCTTTACAAGCTCAGCAACAACCAGGCCAGCACTCTCTCCATCCCACTGCAATTACCACTGTCATTAGCAAAATCACATTATCAACAGCACCAAACAAGCAATATTGCTAATAAACCTCGGCAAAAACGCTCCCGAATTCCCAGCGTCAGCACAACACGCTGAAAAGCTGTCACTGGAATTACCATAATGACACGAATAAGACGTGAAAAATGAACACTGATGAAAGAAGAAACCAGATTAGGATTTTGTTTACCTCACAGGTCCTTTAGGAATGTCTAATATTAGATTGTAATATGTGTTTAGTTTAGTCAGCCCACCATCAAACCTCTGGCTGAACATGTCAACACTGTTAAACAAAACGGGTAAGATAGAGGGTTGACTGAGGTGGCAGCCTACACCAGTAGGTGAGAACCATTATTATGTTTACTCTAACTAGCCCTTACCCGTTCAAAGATATGAGCTCCAAAATGATGTGCAGTGTGTGGGTTATGGGATGTGCACTGTGCACACAGTATATGAGGGATGGAAAGTAACTTTAACTGGTGCTTGCATGATGTAGGAGCATCAATGTAAGAAACCTGTTTCGTTTAATGGCTACAGACCTGCCTGCACACACCCCCCCCCCCCCCCCCGTGTGTGTGTGTGTGTGTGTGTGTGTGTGTGTGTGTGTGTGTGTGTGTGTGTGTGTGTGTGTGTGTGTGGGTTTGTGTGTGATTGTGCATGGCCTGAACAACAGCGCCCCTCCCTTAACATGTGTGGTCACAAAAGGTACTGTAGGCTAAATAGATATAGATACACCATAAAAATGCTAATATACAGCATACGATTTGTGAAAGTGACAAACGGGCTTCACAGTTATGTCAGGTGTGTTCATATGCTGATGGTGATGCGATTTCAGATCAATTGCTCCAGCCACTGAGGAGAAACGCTGTGACAGACAGACAGACAGACACTCACTCACTCACTCACTCACTCAGACATTCGCAAAATTATAGTATAGATAAGCCAGAGCGACAGCTGGGAAAATCATCTGTTTCTCTCTCTCTCTCTCTCTCTCTCTCGCTCTCTCTCTCTCTCTCTCTCTCTCTCTCTCTCTCTGATAATAAACACTCCCTGTGAGGTGAAAAAAAAAACAATAAACAGGTCTGGACTTTGGAAAACTCTAAGCAAAGGACGCAAATCACCAAAGATACCAACACAACTACTGATTTAAGTTTCAAGGTTGAACAGAATGAGAGCGGAAGATGGGATCTATCTGTGTGTGTGTGTGTGTGTGTGTGTGTGTGTGTGTGTGTGTGTGTGTGTGTGTGTGTGTGTGTGTGTGTGTGTGTGTGTGTGTGTGTGTGTGTGTGTGTGTGTGTGTGCGTGCGTGTGTGTGTGTGTGAGTGAGAGAGAGAGAGAGAGAGAGAGAGAGAGATGTCTGTCTAGACAGATAAAGAGCATCAGCTAGAGGCAGCATGTGGGTGGTGGAGATGGGGTGGTCTGCCACTAATGGCAGATTGATTTCTGATAGGAGTTGAGTCTTGTGCCACAGCAGTGGTCACCTGCGCTGAGCTGAGCAAATGAGGGAACAAAGTCTCCAACCTCCTAGTGCCGAAAATAACTTTCCGTCTCTTGCGATGGACAGAGACGAGGAGGCAACCTACAAGGATAGACGTGGGGTAAAAACGGACCAGAAAACAATCAGTCATGCCATGTCCTTGACATCCCGTTTGGCCTGATAATGAGCTCACACAGTTGGAGACGCAGAGAGCCTGGAGACTATTGGACTCACTGGGTGGTCATTTCTAGATGGAAGATCGCACAGTCAATGATGCTGCCCTTCATCATCACGTAATGCGTGTGCACACGCATGCGCACGCGCACGCGCACGCGCACGCGCACGCACACGCACACGCACACGCACACACACACACACACACACACACACACACACACACACACACACACACACACACACACACAGCACCTCCGGCACAATGATTCATCCCAGCAGGGAGGGTCATCTCTTAAAAAGTATATGGACGGCTGGAGGTGGAGGAGTGAATTTAGAGTTTTCATCTGCCTTCTCCTGCCATGGTTCACCCTTATTTACTGGAACTGACATGCCAGGGGCAGCAGAGAGCTCTAAGTCCTTCATGGCCTTGTTGAGTTGCGTGACACGTTCACAGCGAACGTGGATATCTCGGTGTGAGAGACATCACGTTTAAGGAACAAGATTCCTGGGCAGAATCTCTACTTTTGTCAACTAAAGTGCCCTCAGGACTCTTGCTGGGGCCCTCATTCAGTCCCTAAAACAAACTGATTCGGCTACTTCTCGACCTGGGGCCCATGACCCATGTTTCTCCCACACATTTTGATAGCCTAAGTTGGCTCAGTGTTGAAGACAGGATTAAACAACAAAAAATGGGATTGACCTTCAAAATAGTCAATCCCCTCAGTACCCGCATATCTGACCAAACATCTCCAAAAAGTTAGCGACACCCACAGCCACAACACCAGAGGGAGCGCACACAATGATCTGATAACACAAATCCATTAGACAAATATGGGTAAATTCTCCTTCTACAACACTGCCACCCAGGTGTGGAATTCCTTGACTACCTCCCTTAAAACATGTAGCTCGCTGGCATCCTTCAAAACTGCCCTGAAAAGTCCAGAGATCCTGTATATATACAGTAGTGTTTTTATAACTGTGATATTATTGAATGTTTTCTTTGCTTGCTATTTATTATGTCCATGCATTAAATACAGATGGCTTTCAACATAAAAAAGACAGTAAAAGGTCTTATTTGGGATGTTCCTTTTAGGCAGCGTATTTAATTGTACTTGTACTGTACTACATTTCAAATGTATTGACTACTTGTACTGTTCTCCATTTTTGTCTAATAAAATAATCATCGCACGCGCGCACGCACACACACACACACACACACACACACACACACACACACACACACACACACACACACACACACACACACACACACACACACACACACACACACACACACACACACACGTAAATCAAGCTTACCCAACCTCTAGGTTCTTCTTTTCAGTCCAAATCCACCATCGGGATATCAACATATTTCAACAGTGCTTCCCTTCTTTAGGACACATACTGTATCGATCTCTATATCAAAGTATTTAAAGCTCTGATTTAGATTGTAAGAAGTTTTTTGTTAAAATCTTTCACTCCCAAAATGGACGATCTTCAATCCACCTCCGATCACTTCCTGGAACTTTCCAAGGTAAATAAAAAGAAGGTATGGCCATCTATGTCATCTTAGCTGTCTGCAATTCCAGCCGTCAGATTTGTCGCACTGCAAAAACGGCAGCCGTGGAATACTGTACATTGGAGTCAATGAGAGCCAGGTAGACCAGCTTAGAACGAACACTATTTCTGAACGCCTGTAACATTTCTGAAATACATGGAAGACATGCTGTTTCCCACTGTTTTGTTTTTTGATGTGTTCACTGTATAATGTTATTGATGTATCTAAAGAGCTGACAGTAATTAACTTCTGAACATGCCAAAGTATCACAAGACGGTCCATCATTGACAGCCTGACAAACCAAATCTTGCTATACTGCAGTCAGAAACGATACAAGCCGTTGTTTAGATGCCTTACTAAAACTATACAGTAACAGAGCACATCAAAAAACAAGTAATTGGAAAACAACCGGTGATATGTCTTCTTTTATATTCCTGAAACAATGAAACGGTTTGTTCACAATGGTCCAGCCGGATATGGGATCTCATTGACTCAATGGCGTCTGACTGGCCCGTGGAACGTCCCTACCTTCTTCTATCATAACCCTGGAACTTGCATACACTCCCCTGCATTACCTGTTCCTTGATACATCACTTCCTGGAACTTTTATACACTTGCTGCATTCTTTCACATTTCCCCCATATGAAATGACCCTTTACAAGACAGAATATAACGACAGAATATAACGATGTGTGGCAAAGCTACACATACTGTATTTGTTTTCCTTACAAATTTATGTTTTAAATGTTTATTTACACTTTTCTTCCCCTTCTTTTAACCAAGTATACCATGTTTCTTTTTCCACATAAAACATATTTTATTTGGCAGAGTAACAAGCCAATACATGAACAATGCCCATTGGACATTAAGTTCATCAATTAGGCTAGATGAGGAAGAAATGTAAAATCACAAAACCATGGGATGGGAGAGGAAAATGCAAACAAAGTATCAGGAGAGGGGAATGATGAAAGTGATATTGAGGAAGTAGAATGGGACACTGGTAAAGAGAAGCAAAAAAAAAAAAGACTTGGACTGAAACCAGCAGGTTTGACATTAAACTAACATCATGAACCCAAACTTAAACCCTCATGACTCATCCTAATCTTAACAAAAAGAACCAAGATAATAGTGCCTAAACGTACTCAGTTTCTCTCCACTTTAAGTGTAAAAAGTCCAAACTGAAAACCGTCAGAGACGTCTCCCCACAAGAGCCAAAAGGTACATCTTTGAACGATAATTAATTCCAATAACAGGGGATTGGAGCTTTCCTCAAATATGTGTGCTTCCATATACGACTCTGCCTTCTTCAGCAGATAAGCACTGCAGCTTTTCACAGCCACTTTATCTGACAGCGGATGGAATTTAATGATCCAAAAAGCCAAATTATGCTCAGCTGTGAACATTACCATTCTGCACTTCTCTATATCTGTCTCTTTAGTCGGTTTATGTTTTATACTGCATATGACCACAGTTCTACATAATATTTGTGTAGAATGTGTCGATAGAAGGCTAATTCATTTAATAAAGAAACCTGCACATACAGTAGTGTAATGTTTACATTTTATTCAAATGTTGTTGAACCTTTGGGCTATTTTCTTTTTAGCAAATCTTCTAAAGATCTTGCAGATGGAGTGAGCATCAATAATTGATGCACAAGGCTTTTTATAGAGCCTAGCTAGCCCATGAGACTCATAATTCTTTTCAAATTAGGCCCTGGCAATAAGTTCAAATTTTAACAAATAGGTATTAAAACTTTAACTGATATTAATAGCACCAATTAAGGGGCAGACTGTGTAGTTATGCCTCATTTCTGTACTGGTGAGCTAGAAAACCCACTGGGTGCCTATCTCCCACTCTTTATCTCTCTCTCTCTCTCCCTCTCTCCACAAACTCACACACTGCTCTGTTTAAACTCACTCCATCATTTTCTTCTTCACCCAGAAGAGGCATTAAATACAATCGACATTCCATTGCAGTCATTGTGTAGAAACATTAACATCTATGCAAACTTTTTTATGGCTATGATAAATAAAAGAGCAAAGCTATAAACCACTATAGTCCACCTTTTAATGTCATCATTATTTCAGTGAAGATAACTACAAAAAGATGAGATCCTATGACTTTGATTGATGATCAATTTTCCTAGTCATCCATATTATGTAATGGTGTGTTAGTCACGTAAAAGTCATTAATTTCACTTTACAAAATTATGATAGAATGGTCGGGAAGAATGCAAATTGAGAATTCATGCCCAACCGGGTTGTAGAATACGTTAACCATTTTACCCATTATCATGTACCCTTTGGTCTGTGTCCCTTTTACGCCCATATAGTAGTAAGTAACCTTTCGAAACAATGTTACAAGTTGCTGTACAGTGGACAGCAATATAAACAATCAAAACAAGATAAAACAGGGAACATAAGACATGAGAGCAATAACACAGAGGTTAGACAGAACATTGACCTGGTCAGGTAAAAACGTCTAAAAATAAAATGTTGTCCGTCCGTCCGTCCGTCCGTCCGTCCCCCTCTCTCTCTCTCTCTCTCTCTCTCTACAGTATCTTACACACCTGTCCAGACGATGAATGATTCACACATTACCCATGAGCACCGCTGACCGGTACACACGTCAGTGACTCTCGCTGCTCAGGGAGCTCAGAACACAGAGGAGTCAGAGAGAGATGAGATGGAAGAAGGACAGCAGATAGACTGGGGTGCTGGAGAGAGATGATGAGAAAGGATGCAGGAGGAAAAGGAGAGGAAAGAGGAGATCAGGGCAGGAGACGGAGATGAGCAGGTGATGGTAACGTGTGAGTAGGATAATGGAGGCGATGAGGCCCTGCATTAGGAGGCACAATGTGTTAAGAAACATGATAGAGAATGAATGGGGATTCCCCTTAAAGCAAGAAGCAGAAGATTGGAGGGAAAAGTGTGTGTGCGCATGAGTGCGTGTGTGCGTGTGCGTGTGTGTGTGTGTGTGTGTGTGTGTGTGTGTGTGTGTGTGTGTGTGTGTGTGTGTATGTGTGCGCGCGCAGCGAACGGTGGTTGTGAGGCCGGCCTCCGATTGAATGGCCAAAGAGGAAGAGCAATCAGCGATGGTGACTGTAGCTGCATGGGGACTGCCCCATAGGTCGAACTCCCGTTGGGTCGAACAGCGTCGGCAGGTTAGATAATCACCCGCGTCACGGTTACTGAGGTTAGAGTTAGGGTTAGCGTTAGGTATAGTTTTACTGAGGTTAGGATTAGGGTTAGAGTTTGGTGGTCGATCCAAAGGGTGTTCGACCTAATGACATGTTACCTAGCTGCATCAGTAGTGTCATCTCTCCCAGGAGACGAGCGAGAGCGAGAGCGATGAAGCGTTTAATACACTGGGGTCTTTATCTGAGTACTAGCACTAGTGTATTACGTACTGAGCAGATAGTACAGAGGAGGCTCTCTTCCTGTTGGCTCTGCTCCTCAGGGTGGGTATGGAGGAGGAGGCTAGGAAGTTGATATTTTGGCCAGTTGCTTTATTTATTTTCAACAAGCCCTGACATCTCTGGCCTCTCTGCCATAACAGAAACACAGCAGCAAAGCATGGATGAGCATCACTGACTACCGAGCATTCGTGTGGAAGGCTTGCAGGGTGATCGTAAAATAATAATGCCCACTGGGAAGGCCTTGTATACGTACGTGTTAGTTTTTTTTATGAAATGCTATCAGGAAAATGGGGATATATCATAAAGAGGTAGGTGGAGCATGACTGGAATAGCCCGGCACGCTCATTCCACTGATCTCATAACAGTAGGATTGTAGGAATAATAACATGAGGAGAATCGGGTACATTCAGTTAAACAGTGGCGGGTATATATTTTTTTCTTGTGTGCTTTTGTGTGTAAAATGAAAGTGGAATACATTTCCTGCTTTCCTGTTGAATTGATTGGGACATTTAATAGGAAAATGACTCCCATTTCCGTCAGTGTCGTCTGGAGAATGTTTACAATCGGAGCTTTTATCTCATCTGTGGACTGTTGCCACAATCATATTGGCTCTGATCTTTTTTTAATGATGGAAACAGAACTGCAACCTTCCAGACATGAAGGCCCTGAAGGCCCACACATAAGGAATGAACATATCGTCACTGTCGGGCAGAAACCTCGTATCTCCAAGTTTCAAATGTGTATATTTTTTCGCAAAGTAAAGCACTGCTTCATCACACAAGGCTGTCGCACAAAAGTAGTGAAAACAGCAGATCTACAAGCGGTGTGAGGCGTTGTGTGCTTGTAGATCGTCTGTTTTCACTAATTTAAATCATTTTAAAAATGATAAATACAAAACAAACTGTTTTGGACATACAAGGTTTCCACACGACAACAACAATATGACATGTAAGTAATATGAATTCAATACCAGCAACATTATTCCTATGATCCAGTAATGCACATGAGGCCCCCTGATGGTCCCATGAAGCTGCTCATATGTACGTGCAGGCAGTGCAGATTGGATCCAGGAGGACGGTGGAACTGCAAACGCTCTTCTCTCCAAGCTCCAGGGGCTCCGAGAGCAGCTCAGCTCCCATCACGGCTCCTGATGGCTTTAATTGGCCTCCCCTGGCTGGGAGCTGAGCACAAGCATCACTACCCACTGATGGAGTGAACTGTGAGAAGACACACACAAACGTGGACACGCACACAAACGCACACACACGCTGAAGCACGCTAGTAGAAACTCATACAAGCAGAGAGAGAGAGAGAGAGAGAGAGAGAGAGAGAATAAGATACTGTAGATCTTATAATATACCAGGGATCTATTCCAACGGTTTTCTGCATTGAAACATGAATCCATATGCTTCAAAACCTGCAAAAACCTGAAAAAAATGAATCCTATGTGAACACCGTCTTCCTCCACATACAGCAGCAGAGAGGTGTGCTACTCATTCTAGGAAGATTTGTACGTGTCGGGTGGAAGTGTTTCACGGGACTGTCTGACACAGCTCTGCGTTCAGATCTCGGCAGTGGGTAATGGGATGGAAAGAGTGTCACCTGGAATAGTCATGACTAAAAGAACACGTCTCCTTCTCCTATACACGGCAGGGACAGGGAGTAGGATAATAGAACTATAAGAGTCCTGCACAGGTCCAATTTTGACAACCCGCACCCACCCCACCCTTCAATAATCAGTTCCGTAGACGGTAGACAGACCCTTCACTTGTGATTATATCAAAATCCACAACCCGACCCTCCCCTTCTGTCCAATAATGGACCCGTTGTCTGCCCCGTTACCCGTGATTACGTGCAGTAAATAGCCTATGAATGAATTTTCTTGCTAACACATGGTAGCACTCATAGCAGCCTTCAACAATACTCAGGGATATATTCAGTGGTCAGGTTCATTCAGCAATCTGCACGTCAAGTGCAGAACATAGGAGGACAGTTCATTTAACTCATGAACATCCAGTTCAACCTTTAAATTAACATCATCTGACAATGTAAACAACTGCACTAATCCCTTGTGTGTAAAAATAGAAACATAAAATATCAGAGCCACTCCATTTTACTCGACAAAAATAATAGCTTACACTTCATCTTCTTTTGTGTATCCTCATCCTTAACTCTCCCCACGCTTTGAACGTTCACGTTCGCCCCAATTCTCAAGAGACCTCCGCGCCAATACGGCGCTCGTTCGGTTCGTTCGTCTGATGACTGTAATGATGAGGGGTCGCGCGGCCGTGTACTGTAAACACATTTTCCGCGGTGATGGTGTAAAAAATCCATTATGCGTTAACATCAACGGAGACCAATTCACTTCCTTGTTGATTTCCTCTGGCCCGGAGGCTCTGTAGCCAGTGACTGGTCTGAATGTACGGCAACACATAACAGGCAAATTCACATTCATTCTCGCATGACGCCGCCCTCTGCTGCCTGGCAGACCAAAGTGCACTATTGCACAATAAAAAAAAAAAAAAAAAAAAAAAAAAAAAAAATGTCTATCTATCTACTATAACGTCGCAAAGGTAAGCCGCTTTTTGATGGCACCAGACCCAATAAATAAATAAATAATCTGGCAGTAGGAGAGTTAATGATTGGCTGGCGACATTTTATTTCACAAGATTTCTTGTTACTTAGGGGAGGCCATGAGGTGGCTGTCGTCTTCTCCCCCTTGCTGACATCGGCCTATAGGCAGGGTTTGAACCACTCAACCTTACGCATGAAAGGCATTATGCACTAAGCACTACACCAACGTCACGCCCCAGCTTACACTTTATGTCACCGTGTATGCTCCCCATGTAATGTGTTAAGTTACAACATTGCTCTCTGATTTTCACAATAAAATGTTACCCACGTGTTACCCATGTTTAGTGCGGAATCGGCTGTCCCCATGAACTTATATTTTCATCCATTTTCACCTGTCAAAAACATGATCTCTGCTTGCACAACAAGGAACAGCAGTTGTTCATATGTTACTGTTGAAAGTCCACTATCTTAAAGTCAAACTTCTGCTGCAAAGTCACATAAAATTGTCCAATGGACAGCTGGGAATGATTATAGATGTGATTCTTCTGCTGGACAGATTCTGTTTGTACATCTGTCTTCCTCTCTGTATAGCCAATTCGAAGCCTAAACATAGACTACTTTATAATAAATACAATATAATTAATAAAACGTTTATTAAGATAAGAAAATAAAGTGTAAAGTGTAAAGTTAATTGGGCCATCTCTGGGGCACCAGCTTGTCTCCAGAGAAGAGAGAGTCTGAAGACAAGCAATAAGCATACAGTGAGACAGCCAGGCGTGGATGGAGTCCCCCCCCCCCCCCCCCCTCCCCCCTTCAAATTGATTGTGAATAAAGAGTGCTGAACTCTGGGAATAGCTACATTTGTGTTGTGCTAAATAGGTATATCCAACACAAACCTCCAACACCAGCCACACATCTTAAAAAACGACAACAAAGGAAACATTGTACGTATACAGCACCTGAGGGAGAATTGAGGAAATGGAAAGAGAAGGGATGCGTGCATGAAAAGCAAACATGAATAGCGTTACATACGGTGGAAGCATGATCCTCTTCAACGTTTAAGCTTGAAGCGTTAACAGAGGAAATGACAGAATCTCTCCTAGGGGAGTGAAAATGCACAGCAACAAAGCTGACGCAGGAGATCAATCCACACAGCTCAACACATCCCAGCAGCAGTCCTCATTCTAATTGCCTCTCTCTACTGTCATCTTTAGCATCAAGTCCACGCTGATGGTGCTGCACACAAGGTAATGCTGCTTATGGGGGATGCATGAACTTCTACTTTCTCCTAATGAGCATTCCATTTCCATATAGAGAACCTCTGCATGTGGAGGTAAGGTGTGCACAGAGTCTGCGTGCCACCGTGGCCCCGTGCCAGTCTGGAATCTTAATGGGCTAAGCGGTGCATGTTTACTTTTTTCCAACGTCTTTCGCATGAATTATTGATGGTTGAGGGCTGAATTGTGCTTGGAATTAGCCTAGGATAATCCATCTGGGTCTACCTCGCTTCTTAGGTGCCATGTCTGTCTCCGGGGCAAATGGGCTGACTGGAAACTTCTTGCTCTGTATGCTGTAATTTGTTATTCATATTTCTGTGAAACGGTTAAAGTGTAAAATGGTTAAAAGTGGCACAGAAAACTGAGCTTTAGGAGGCAGGCGTGTGTGCAGCCCCCAGTTGCTCTTTGTTTTGTTCCTCATTATTATAACACAAATAATACTAAGATCCATAACTAACCGCATAACAACTGAAAAAGAGGAAGACCTTTATCTTAACCTTCCTTAAGAGGGAAGGAATTCCGTAGGAGTGCTTTTCTTATGGCAATCTGATGTTATGCCATCCATTAACAAGTGGTATAGGCGGGAGGGGGGGGGGGGGGGTCTACAGCTCTGACCGAAGATGGGAGGGTCTGTTGTCAGTTTGCCTTGTTACAGCAGCTGCATACAAACAAAACTCTTCAGAGACATTTCCGCCATTCTGAAAGTCAGATTCATAATATTCATTATATTAAAAATGTATATAATTGTTGAGCGATACAGTTTCCATGGGATGAGTAACCGGTAGAAAAAAGGTAATTATTTGGGGTGAACTATCCCTTTAAATAGCAAGGTGCCACTTTTGCAGAGAACCGGCTGTAGATGCATCCATCCCACAAAGTGGTCCGCGTGCACTCACACATCTGGTTGTCACATAATTGTTCCGATTTTTCCACAAAAATAAGAGTGAAAGAGAGAAAAAGAAAAGAACAGCTGCGTTTTTTAAATATATACGAGGACCAAGTGAGTTCTGGTGATCTTTTAAGACCTCTACCAACGCAACAAAGCTAAACAGAGCAGCACCATGGTGCTATGAAACACAGGTACTGGGGAATTGGTATAAAGCTCGCTCTGAGAATCAGGTGTGGGTGATCCAGACACTCAAAAATCTGGAACCAGGGGTGTCACAAGCGGGGGAAAGTGGGAGATATACAAGATATACAAGCTCACAGTGCAGAACCGAGTGCCAGGCTGCGAGCTTGTAGATCTGCTATTTCTGAAAAGTCGTGAAAATGTGTGCAAATCTTTGAATATATATATATTTTTTAAGCGAACATTTGTAACTCAAATTTTGCTTCTGGGGGTCCTTCACATGGAAAAGTTTTAGCACCACTGACATAGAAACATAGGTTTTTCAAAAAACCTTAGAAGGATTTGAAACATTCAAAGACTTGCACAAATTTTCACGATTTTTCAAAAATAGCAGATCTACAAGCTTGCAGCGCGGCACTGTGAGCTTGTATATCTGATATTCTTCAATAGTTAAAGCACAAAATAATGGGTAATAATATGCGTTTCCAGTCTAAATGGGTTAAACCCCCTTCATGGGGGGCCCGCACGCAGTGAATCCTTGAATTTAGGGCCCAGAACTTGGTGCAACACCCCTGCCTGGAAGATCCTAAAAGAGGTCTAGGATTGTATGGATGTAACAGTATTATTATAGCACAAAATATCGCCATAAAACACTGAGTTAATGTGGCACTGTAGCAACACCACGCTCCACTGACTCCTCTAATCCCTGAAGGATACAAGCCTATCAGAAGAGCAGCATCCATCCTCCCACAGACCTTTCACTCTGATGCCCCTCCCCCCTCCCCCATCTTCCTCCCACTCGTCTCCGTTCATCCTTATCCTTATTTGGAACATAAGCCGTTAAAAGGACCTCTCTTAAGATTTCCTCTTCCTTTGCCTTTCACGGCATCAGCAAACACACACACACACACACACACACACACACACACACACACACACACACACACACACACACACACACACACACACACACACACACACACACACACACTTGTAAATGTCAAATGGTGGTTTATTTTGGCGACTACATCATACACTAGACACGGTCTCCCACTGCACTGAGCAAGTATGAGCTGGTTCCTTCCAGAAATCGGTGTGTGTGTGTGTGTGTGTGCGTGCGTGCGTGCGTGCGTGCGTGCGTGCGTGCGTGCGTGCGTGCGTGCGCGTGCGTGTGTGCATGTGTTTGGAGGGGGATCCTAGATCCTACTAGGTCCTTTTTCTTCGATGTCAGATCTTAAAAGGGGATATGGGGTTATAAATACCCCATATCCCTTTCTAAGATCAAACATTACTGTAAATTGTAAAGTGAATACACGGCATAATGCTGTACTTTATCACCTGCCCCCCCCCCCACTCCTGCAATATAATAACACTAAATCATATCACATGGGCCCATGAGGGGAGGGGAGACGCCAACATAATGAGATTCTTACACAGCATGTACGGCCATCTATAAAATATATGTGCTGCAGACATGATTCATTGTTTTATAGAAAGAAGAGCTGCTATTAGAGGAAGTTTGAGAACTTCCTAGAGAGGAACTGGACAAGATAAGTTCTACATATGAGGCCCACAGCCAACTGGTCCGGACGGACGGAGAAAAGAAAGAAAGAAAATCCTTTTGGAATCGATTCCTTGGCCAGAAATGAGGCAGTCGGAAAGAAAGAACGAACACACTGACTTTGCCGAGCGCTCTGTCAGGAGAAGCAAGGCTTCCCTTTCTATTTGTTTACTGGCATGATTTTTCTCTCGCTCTCTTTTTCAACTTCTTTTTTTCAGGGAGGAGAGGGGGGAGGGCTTAGTACCCATCTGTTGTTACCGTGGTGACATGTCTTTAAGTGTCTGACACGTAAAAAAGAATGCAGAAAAAGAGAGCCAGCCTAATTGGCACAACTGTAGAGCCTAATTAGCACAACTAGAGCCAGTAGTAGAGGGTGACACGTGTTATGTGCATTTCTCATTATGGGTCTAAATATTCACATACTGACTTAGAATTGAGAAGCTGTTAAAGAAGAATTCCGGACTACCCATTTTCTTATACCTGTTTTTTTTTTTTTTTTTTTTTTTTCAACGCCGCTCCGACCGAGAGCGGGCGGGGTTTATCGGTAAATGACTTATTTGTATTACTCAAAAAATAAATCAATGTGTAGATGTCTGTTGTTCATAATAGCAAAAATACTGTCCACAGTGTTTACACTTCCTGAAGTCTTGTGAAATGAGATTTTTAACCATGATGTCATCCGAACTCCCCTTAAGGCGACTCATTTGGGACACAAACACTGTGGAGAGTATTAAGTGCGATACAAATAAGTGATAAACCCTACCTGCTTGCAGTCGGAACCGGAGTGTACCACTTGTTCTGGGATATCGTAATATCAGATTATGGTAACAAAATGGGTAGTCCGTGTGGAATTTCCCTCCCAAAAAGCTAATTTGTAAGATCTAATGTGTAAATGCTGACATGCATTATATCAGGGTGGTCATACGTACACAGTTATGAGAGCAGTTGAGAAGCATGTTTCATGGTTTCAGTGTGTCAAAGTGTCTCAGCGTGTGAACCATTACAACTCCCCATGATTCTCTGCAACTCTCTCTCTCTCTCTCTCTCTCTCTCTCTCTCTCTCTCTCTCTCTCTCTCTGGTAATAGATGTACTCCTGTGTCTTCCTCTCCATATCCGACCCTCCTCTCCTGAACCCTTCTGTTCCGCCCTGCTGTGCCAATCCAAGCTGGACCACTCCCTCTGCTGAGCAGGCAGACATAGGAGTTGTCCTGCTGGGCTCAATATGCCACCCACCTCCCTGGCACTGCCAACCCAGCGTGGGCCTCTGCTCAGGCTGTGACGCCTTGTCAGTAAACAGATGAAGATATATGATGGCTGTAAGTGACTCCGAGCAGGGAGCATGAGGACAGTCACGTGTTTTTCAAACATGACAGGGAGTCATTAACCTCGCGAGATTGCCTGTTTATCCTGGGTGACAGCAAACAAATCTGAGGAACAGCCAAGCTTCTACAGATTAGCAATTAATCTAACACCTGGCAAGTGGCAACACTCCATCAGGTACATTATGAACTCTGTAATTTGAACGTTCCTTGTGTTGAAAGGATACATGCCAGAACTGTTGGATACATCCTGTCAGCTGTTGGTTGGTAAATATTATCGTGTAGTTAGCTTGTTAACTTTTGGCCATCTGGCCAGTGTTGTATATCGGACCAGTTACCCAATATATGGAGACCCCTGGTACCCATATATGGAGATCCATGTTCTTTATGGAGATATGCTGTGAGATCCTCAGTTATTCGTTATGTGAAAGTCCTATGACGTCTATGACATCTGACATCATACCCTTTTAGGTATGTGGCCGATGTGGCCTCCATATATGGGCATTCCCATATGAAGTCCTGTTAGATATGGGCTTAATAATAATAATAATAGTTACCTACTCCTCCCGCCAGGGAAATTCAGTATTTGCAGCCCAACCCAGCTGCTTCGCAGCCCACAAGGAGCGCGTGAGCAATTAGGGGTTAAGAGTCTTGCTCAGGGACACACATCGACATTGCTATCCTGGCCGGGAATCGAACCAGGGACAACCAGGGGAACTGGTTCCCCAGGCAGGCTCCCTAACCATTCAGCTATGGCCGCTTAATATTGATGACATCAGGGAAGTGAGGGAACTCCATGGGCATAAAAGAGAGTGGTTCCCTGACATCACAGTGACATCAGAGCATGATGTCAGAGCGACAAACCCATAGAACCACATTTTCAGGCATGACAGACAGAGATACACACATACGGACAAGCTGTGACCGTTCACATACTAATCTGCAACCTATGGTCGCAATCAACCAGTTCAGCATAACGTTAACTAACAATGGAATCGATTGGGTAGAGAAAAGCTCACACGATAAACTCTCCCGGTATTGTTTTATCTCACCACTGCACAGACATTATAGCTAAATTGGCTTTTTATTCGGTATTCAGGAAACAGAGTGAATGTTCATATGGGTTAAAGTAAAACATTCAATATTATCTTTGTAAGAAACCGTCTATATAGCTGCCATGATAATGATTATATACCCAAGCCTTTCCCATGGTCTTTATTGGAGACACCCAACTAATGACGGAATGACTGTGATGTGCTCCCATCTATTTCCCCCATTTAACAGGGCGGTAGTGGCTCAGTAGCTAGAGCGACTTAGAAATTGTAAGGTTCCTGGGTCAATCAACCAATCAAGTGCTCAAGTGTTCTTGAGCAAGACACCAAAAGCCTAACTGTTCCTGTGAGCAAGTTGCTGCCTTGTACTGTGTTTCCACCAGCAATGTATAGTGCCATTTTTTATTTTATTGTATTGCCAGCTGAGCTGAGACTAGTTTTTTTCTTCTAGTTCTCTTCATAACTTGTTTCCCATTTTATCTATGACTCGGACAGAGAAACCTGTCCATATCCAGACATATTTAATGATTCAGAGAAGTGGGCCTATTTATATCTGGCTGTGTCTTTATCTCTGTGTCTCCAGTTGCAGGGTTTATTCTGGCTAACAGAAAAACATTATCAGTCTCTTGTGTTTGATGATGGAGAGCCTTTCATGGCTGAGCTTGTTGCAGGCAAGATTTCTACACATTGCTTTGTGTACAGACGATGACACACTTGACATAAAATTGCCTTTTCTCAAGCTCTGCGACAGAGATGTCAATTAAGCTTGCGTTAGGGGTCTGCTCCGCAGTGAGCATGGATCCGTTCCTATGTGCTGGACCCTACTGTATAGGCTGTGCTCTGGGTGTTGATAAGTAGGATGGGGTCCCCGATGACCATGCGGCCCACCTCAGTGATCCGGTGGAGCACGAGCCACACACACACACACACACACACCCACACACACACACACACACACACACACACACACACACACACACACACACACACACACACACACACACACACACACAGTGGTGAAGGATCCTAACTAGGGGTGTCACAATATATCGTCCCAAGACACGATGCAATATCAAAACGTGACAAATTTTTGTGGTTCCAGACGCCTGATGACGTAAAGCTATTTCCACTCCAGACCGGATCAGAAAACCCAAAATGATATTGATCCCAGGCTAGCACTGCATAGGGGAGGTGTGTGTGTGTGTGTGTGTGTGTGTGTGTGCGCGTGCGTGCGTGCGTGCGTGTGTCCAGTTGATGCTTGTTAGCATTTGTTTCTGCACTGTCAAATAGGCTGCTTCTAGGCCTTTAAGCTTGTAAAATTGTATTTTTTTTGTATGTTTACACTTTACAACTTATTTTTTAAAGGGGCAATGAGACGGGATTCTGCTTTTACATACCAGCTTTTAATGAGTTTGGTGAGACTTGGAGCAGTGCCCACACATTGTGCATGAGAAAATGTGCATGCGTTTCAATTAAGTGCTGTGTTTTTGGATTCACCAAGTATCTAAACACATATTTCTAACAAGAGGGTTAGCAGTGAGTGGGAAAGGAATAACCTAAGCAACAATGGCATGGCAGGAGGCAGAGAGACATACATGCATGCACGGACACATGCACACCTGCAAGCAAACACGCACACACATGCACACAGACAGAGGAAAAAAAAGAAACAGAAAGAATATGTAGGAACTGAGTATATCCCTCTGTTCTCTGTGTAAGTTGACGGGTAAATTAGCATGTGTGGCTAACGGTGCAAGAAGGGGCCAAGCTCTGGCATGAACCCTTTCACTCTAGCAGACGGGCAGCTTGTTGACCCAACTGCTGCCCCTGTCACTTGCCGCTTCCGCATTAGCATTCAAACACAAACACAAACACCCTCCCACTGTCACGGCTATATGCGCTTCCCTGCTCTCTTATCGCACACTCCACTGCACACATGCAGCGAGCTGTCGTATACGTGGGCACAGAGAAGGATAACTTAATATGAAAAGAGTTTCGAACTGATCAGAGATGCATCTCGAAATGTTCAAAAAGGTTCTGCGATGTCGACTTATTGGATGATCTCCCCTCAAGCTTTTCAAGCTGACATGATAAGCAACACAACATCATGTCGACTTGTCTCTTGAATGGAATCTTGGGAGTTGTTTACAATCTGCTCATCAATGCGAGAGATACATCTCTCTAATGAAGCCTTGCTTTTTTTTCTCTTTCCACCTTCCTGCACATCAATAGCTCACTCAAATCTATATCTCACTAGGTTTGCTACCAATCTTCTTGCAGTGTGTATACTCGGGATGTCAAGTTTGAGTCATCACAAAGATGTGATTTACTCTTTGCAAAGTAGGAGCAGTGGAACTTTGTGCGTGCGTGCGTGGGTGGGTGCATGCGTGTTGGTACAGATAGGGCGAAGTTTGAGATCCCATAAAGTTCATTTAGGAACATTTTGGGGGTGGAGGAAATTATTAGCATGTAGTTTCATTGATCGTTTAGAGATTAGTTTTTCAGGGGGAATTTAAAAAGTCTTTGGATGTGTGAACGGCATCTTTAAACACTGACTGGCTCCACAGAGCAGCACCATTGATTCCCTTCGGAGGGATACGGGGCCTAACTTCATTAGCCCTGTTAGTGCTGCGTACGCCGCTTCACCCCGAGCCTGAACACTGACGTAGAGATAATAAATGCAGAGAGGGAGAAAAGCTGAAACAGAGGTGAAACAAAAGGACAGGCAGACACAAAGTCGTTCAGAGAGAGTGCTAAAGAGGTCCCCAAAGCAATGTGCAAAGTATGAGGAAGTAAGGAGGAAAGGGGGGGGGGGGTTGAGCGTGTGAACCTGCAGCTTTCAGAGGCACTGGAAGGGACAAAGCTCAAAGCGCTGTTTGAACTGAGGAGGCTTTCCAAAGCATTTATAGCCATGAGCAACACAATCAATTAACTTGTGTTGTGATTCATCAATAATCACACTGGCCCAATGACAGCCACAGTGCTTAACCAACGTTCCTTCGCGAGGCCGCTGTGTGTCGAAGAATTAGCATTGACCTCAGCGCATGCACATGCACCCACCCTCACACACTGGCTAATTTATGCTGCTGCACATGCATTTAAGCATATGCACACCTCTCTTAGTTCCCTGCATATTTCATTTCCTCGCATCCATCTGCTTTTCCCTGCTCCAGTCCGCCTTCTCTCACCTCTCTCCACTGCTTCATTCTCTCTCTCTCTCTCTCTCTCTCTCTCTCTCTCTCTCTCTCTCTCTCTCTCTCTCTCTCTCTCTCTCTCTCTCTCTCTCTCTCTCTCTCTCTCAGCAAAGGTTTTTGGCTAGTTAAAGTACACCCCTGGCCCTGGGGGACGGGCCATGACGGATGGGACCGTGTGAGACTGATTCAATTCGGCCTTTGTGATATATTTATCGTTGGCATTTAGAAAATGAAATTAGAGGAGCGTTTCCTGGGCACTGTTTTTCCAGCACAAGCGCCATTAAATATACTTAATTTTTCCGTGTCCGGGGACAGATCCAGCCCCCAGGCTTTTTGAAGAAATAATTGGCCAAATCTGGTACTGCAACCGTGGCGCATAAAGGACACTAATGTGCATGCTTTTATGGCCTCAAACCCTACAGTAGATATAGATCGCAAATAGCGCATGCTCTGTTGTCATCAAGTGGAGCTTGCGGGGGAGTATACACTGAGTGGTTGAACAACTTTAATTGAATTGAACGGGAGGGATTTGTGTCCATTCTCCAGATAATATACAGCAGGGATCTTCAACGTTTTCAGGCAGAGGACCCCTTAGTTGAGACAGATATGAAGTATATAGTTTCATTGTTTGACAGCACAATCATCAGCGTATTTTGGGTTTGTGTCAATTTGTGTCTTCTGATATTTAGCCACTTGAACCGTCAATACTTAATAAACTTTACCTTTCACTCTGTACTTGTCTGCTCTTTTTCCAAACTACACCAAACCTCTTTGCCGAAAATAGCAGACGCGAGGCGTTGTGAGCTTGTAGATCTGCTAAAGTTAGGGTTAGGGGTTTTGGCTAAAGTTCTCAGAACACTAGGGTTCAAGTGGTTAATATAAAACATTAGGGGGAAAAAAGTCACACAAAGATTTGGAGGACCCCCTGTAGTAACTTTGAGGACCCCCTAGGGGTCCCGGAACCTCTGTTGAAGACCCCTAATATACCGTACAGTCATAGGCGATTCTAGCCTCTTCTATCAGGGGGTGCAAGACAGACAGAGTACTTCTATTACCTCATGCACGCGCGCGCCAGCGCGCGTGCGGGGAAAAACATGTTTTTTTTGTCCTGTTGTTTCAACGGGTTTCTGCAGTTTATTGTTGACCCAAATGTACCACAATATAAACAAAATAAAAGTGCAAAACAGGTGCTTCTTTTTCTAGACACCATGAGCAAATTCATTTACTTATATTTTGCAGGCAGAGGCAGCACAGGACATATAAATCCAAACATCAAGTTAATCATCAAGCAATCAAGCAATCATCCTTATTACACAATGAACTGCAGCCTCCGGTTTTTGGCACTTGCATACTGATCAATTATTTGCTGCAGTTTAATTTCGTGTTCTTTCTCAATCTGTAAAATGCCTATATGGTGTTAATCTCACAAACCACCCATATAGCTGCCAAGTTAACAACAGAAATACTTGCCCCTCCTCTCTTTTTGCGCACATTTTACAAACCACGATCACTGTTTTATAAAATAAAGTTACATTACAAAAAAAAGTTTAAAAAAAAAAATGTCCGCCTGGTGGCCAGGGGGTGCAAGTGCACCCAAGGACACCCCTTAAAATCGCCTATGCGTACAGTATATCTCAATGGGACAGCTGTAGTGGGTTAGGAGAGGCAGAGGGTACAATACGTGATGTTGGAGGGGGTTGGGGGGAGGGGGGCACATGTCGTACTGTAGGAAAGAAGTTGAGTTTAAGGTTGAATTATAACAAGGTCCAAAATTCATCATGACAGAAACTTCAATGTTTACTTAATTACAGATCTCAAACCTCTGAAATACACAGTGATTGTATTCGAGCCGTGAATTCAATTGACATTTTATAAAAAGCTCCCTTGAGGGATCGACTGTGTGGGTTGTTGACATTGGCAATGCACACAAACGTCATGCTCTATCTACCCCACACACACACACACACACACACACACACACACACACACACACACACACACACACACACACACACACACACACACACACACACACACACACACACACACACACACACACGTTATCCTCTGCTCAAGGCTCCATGTCTCTTCAGTACCAATGGTGTTGTCACACCTTTAACGTCATCTATAACTCACTGTGTATAAATGAGCAGAGCCAGCCATCCTTCTCTGTGGTTCACTGTGTGTGTGTGTGTGCGCGCGTGTGTGCGCGTGTGCCTGATGGACAGTACTTCTCTATACCTGACCATTAATTGGTTAGCAGCGTACTAGGAACAGATCTGACAAGCAGGATGCAGAGGAAGAGACACCCACACACATACAGGAACACACACACTCTGAAAATGCACGTATGTATGTGCGTGCGTGCGTTCCCAGGCTGTGGCATGGTCTTATTCCTCTCCCTCTCCTTCAGAACCAGATGGGAGAGCAGCTCTGCAGAGATGATGAACGCCACGCCAGCCTCTGCTCGCCGTCCACATTCATCAGCCAGGGAGACGCAGGCGCTCCAACATCACTTACCTTTATAGAGCCCATGTGACAGCGCAGCACGGAGCACAGTCATCACATATATACTGTATTATGAGCACGGGTTGGGGGGTTCATGATACTGCACTGTATCTCGGTCTACTCATGAAGTGTGCGCGCGGGGGAGGTTGGTGGTGGTGCTAATTAAAAGGTGTTTTGCAGGAGTAGCATCATAAACAATCCCTTAATCAATGAACCAAGTTAGCCCTGGGAATACTCTTGTACGCAAAGCAAAACGTGTAAAAGAAAGTTTAGCTAAACAAAAACTCAGCTGGGGGAATTCTCCCCGTCTGCTCACACTTCGCAACAACAGAACCGAGACAGACACGCCCTCTGGCATTATGTCCATTTTAAAGATTAACAGGCTGTAGTGGGGATCAGAGTATCCTGCCACACGGAACTATACAAGACCCACAGAGCTGATACAGTAAGGCAAGCAGTGGTGGAAAAAGTACTCCAGTGTTTTACTTAAGCACAAATACTAATGCAATGTAAAAAAATCAAACCTTGGTTCGAAGTGAAGCAGTGAATTTTTATTCTATGTGTTCTAGAGCTATGAAATCTGTGTTCTAGATCTATACATTCTGTGCTCTAGATCTATACTTGCTATGTGCTTTAGTTCTATATTTTTTATGAATTCTGAATTCTGAATGATTTTATCTGGAGGGCCAAATTGTCATGTGAAGCTTGACCAATCCTCAATCCTGAACGCACGGGACACACAAAGCCACTCCTTGGAAGCGGCTTTCCAAGTAAAAGTCTGAAATTAAAACGTATTGGTATCAAAATGTACTTAAAGTACCAAAAGTTGAAAGTACTCATTATGTAGAATGCACCATTTTAAGTTATCAAATAAATGTAGTTGAGTAAAAGCACAATATTTGATATTGGAAATTGGAAATACTCAAGTTAAGTACAAATACCTCAAAATTGTACGTAAGTACAGTACTTGAGTAAATGTACTTAGTTACTTTCCACCAGTGACAGTACTTCCCTGTAAACATCTCTGTTGGCTACATCTCCCCATCCAGCTAAAAAGTTTGCTATGCAAAACAAACCCCCCCACCTTCAAACAAACAGAAGGGCTGATTGGTGTGAGCAATGAGCATAGAGTTTACAGAAAATAAAGCATAAAAATGCAGACTGCCAATCATCACTCAATTGCAGGATCATTTTTCCGCTACAAGGTGTCAGTACGTGTGACTGAGATTGACATTGTAATCAAACAGATTGTTCTGCAACAGCAACGCTGAATGACTCGATTTGAAATCAACATCAACACCACAAAAATGTGCTTGATCTCCCAGCTCACATGTACTGACGGAAACACCCACCCAACACACACCTGAAGCACATGAAGATGGGACTCAGGCAGGTCGGAAAAAGTACTCCAATGTTTTACTCAAGTGAAAGTATCAATACTGCAAAGTGGAGGAATCCGCAAATGGCAGATTGGGGAACCAGGCCATTTTACATAAATCAAGTATGGAATCAGAATAATCAAAACTCGGTTCGAAATGAAGCGGTGACATTTTATTCTATGTGTTCTAGAGCTATGAAATCTGTGTTCTAGATCTATACATTCTGTGTTCTAGATCTATACTTTGTGTGCTTTAGTTCTACATTTTTATGAATTCTGAATGAATGAATGGTTTTGTCTGGAGGGCCAAATTGTCATGTGAAGCTTGACCAATCCACAATTCTGCATGCACGGGACACACAAAGCCACTCATTGGAAGCGGCTTTCACCGCTTCAAAAACATAGTTCCCATGAAGCAAAAAAAAAAAAAAAAAGGAAAAATTAATGCCAGAATTGCCAATTTTGAACAATTTCTTCATATCTGTAACAAGGAAAGCAAAAGAGTCCATATCACAATGTGACAATGTGATTAAGGCCTGCTCCTAAATATTGTTCCAGGTTTGTGGTGCATAGTGGTGAAAGGCTGCTTCACCATGTTTGTGAACAGTGTGAACAAAGGGGTCCACACACAGCACACACCTCTTATTACTTGGACTAACAGAGTGTGCAAGTAGGGTGATGAGTGCTGTCTGTATGTGACACCAATTAGCCAATGAGGGAGCAGCTTTGGCAACATTAGCCAATGAGGGAGCAGGGCCTTTGAACTCAACCTGCCTGTATGTGGCACCAATTAGCCAATGAGGGATCAGCGGTGGCACCAATTAGCACATGCAGACAGCAATCATCAACCTACTTGTGCGCTCTGCTGGCGCACAAGTAGGCCATATTTGGCAGCCGTGCACAACCTGCATGTATCAGCCTACAGCCATATTTCGGTGTGACCACATTGTATTTTTCTCCCTCCATTGTGCATTATGGTGGTTTTCACAGTTTACAGTGAAAAGGTTTTTCTCCAGTGTGTATATGTTGGTGTCTCTTCAGGTTACCTAATTGACCGAATCTCTTGTCACACTGTTTACAACAGAAAGGTTTTTCTCCTGTGTGGATACGCTGGTGTGACTTCAGGTGACATAACTGATTGAAACTCTTGTCACACTGTTTACAGATAAAAGGTTTTTCTCCAGTGTGTATACGCTGGTGTCTCTTGAGTTCAACTAACTGACTAAAACTCTTGTCACACTGTTTACAATAGAAAGGTTTTTCTCCTGTGTGGATACGCTGGTGGTGTGTCTTCACGTCACATAACTGACTGAAACTCTTGTCACACTCTTTACAGTGAAAAGGTTTTTCTCCAGTATGTGTACGCTGGTGTGACTTCAGGTTACCTAACGTAATGAACCTCTTGTCACACTGTTTACAGATGAAAGGTTTTTCTCCAGTATGTGTACGCTGGTGTGTCTTCAGGCTATCTAACCGACTGAAACTCTTGTCACACTCTTTACAGTGAAAAGGCTTTTCTCCAGTATGTGTACGCTGGTGTGTCTTCAGGTTACACAATGTACTGAAACTCTTGTCACAGTGTTTACAGATGTGAGTTTTCTTATAAGTCAGCTGATGTGTCGTGTCTTCTTCTCCTTGTTGAGTTAAAGTCTTAAACTTTTGATGACTGTAATATATTGGTTTGTCTGTGTCTCCTTGTTCCTGGCTGGTTACAATTCTGGTGATTTGTTGGAAGGACTCTGAGGGGATCTGTCCATTTATGGGAATTTGGCAGTAGAGGTCGCCATGGCTCGATTGAGATCCGAAGTATGAATCGGACCTTAGTCTGGGTAGATTGAGACCACACTCCTTCCTGGAGTGGCGGTTCATCATCAAATCATGGACTGTGATAGGGACAGAGTTTTAGGTTCTGTTGGGTAATGGACAATTTATTTATCCTCTTTCCGACTTCCTATGTTTTCTATATGCTTCTCTTAGAGCACTGAGCAAGAACACTGGAAGCTCATCATCTGGTCTCTGCGGAATAAAGTGGAATTCAGAAAATATTTTTAAATATTATACAATGCTGAGCAGAGCTCTGGTCTGACCTCACTCACAACACAAACGGTTGCTGTGCATGCCTGACAACACCGATGTGCGCAGGATGCCGCCCCTCCATATTTGGGCAACAGTGACATCATCAATATGACATCACCACCATGATGGAAGAGATCATGATGGAAGAGATCCATGTAGATGCCACGCCGTAGATTCCGCTTACTATAAACTGACCCATGAACCACTCACCGTCTTGGTTCTCATATCCCTGTGATCAAGAGGACCAGACCCAGGTGTCAGTATCAGTGGCTGTAACTCTTTCTGGAGGTGTGTTATACAAGGCATAAATCCTGTGATAGTCTATTTATGGAATGTCACTCTGTTGACAATATATTTATGCTTGGTCATCGGGGGCCAAACATATACTTTATGTATGATTTTTACATGGGATCATCTACAGTAAATGTGTATTTTAGATGTCCAAAGATGCCAAATACAGATAAGTAGAAAAGAAAGTCTACAGGGTGTGGACCCGTTTGAGTACAAACTGTTTTCTGTAATGGTGTCCTCTAAATTGCATATTTAGCTCACCACTAATTACATTACAAGTACCTTACACACATTGTTTGACCCTTAGAATATATCTTTTATTTGTCTGTTTTGCTTGCTTTGATATAGAGTTATTGAAGAAACAGTAAATAAATTGGCAGCCATTTTGTCATGCAAACTAGAAGGTTAAAAACTACACATTTTGCTTGTGAACCATGTCTTTCAGATTCAGCGCCCGTGACTTGTGTAAAATGGGCTGGTTCCCCACTTTTACCCCAAAATGCCTCTAACAATCTCACTTTCCAGAAATCCCCTCCGGTCTAATTCAAGACAAACATCCTGAAGCAAATAAGCTGAACAGGAGTGAAGAGGCCTCAGGTAGCGACATCCCCTGATCATGAACACAATTTACAAGTGAGCTTTCTAATGAGAAAACATAGTGATCAAGAGCAAAGGAGCCAACCAGATGTTTTCATTGGGATCTTAGGTTCTTTCTTTGCAACTTGGACAGATAGATAGACCTTTATTTGGACTCGTTCTGCACTGAAGAGACACTTGTTTACACAAGAGTTTGGCAAATAGTTTATAGTTGAAATTGTTAAGCGTCCTTGCGCTATATAAACCAAAGTTATTATTATTATTATTTATTGATCCCTGTGCAGCCAACAAAGGGAGGCAGCGGTGTGGGTGTGGATTTGTAAGCTCCCTATAGGTTTCATTTTTATTTGCTTGTCAAGCCTGCTAGAACGCAGCCATAAAGAACAAAAGTGGAAAAGAATAATTCCCCAAATGGCCGGAGACGTGGAGCCAGAATAATTTAATCAAGGCAGATGTGTGGTGAGTTGGGCTGAGGGAGAGAGAGACAATCCACCGCCGTGACTAATTGGCAGAGTAAAGATGGCATTCATTGTGGGGGCGGCATCACAAGCACCATGCTGAGGGATTGGATGCCATCACACTGTTGTTTTGTCAAGTGTTAAAGATTGTACTTGTGGTTGTTATACGGTTTGAGTGTTTACTGTATGTACAGTAAGTAAGCATTGCCAAGCCCTGAGGCCCATAGGGCAGGAGCTTATCTCCTGTTTCCTTAACGTGAGGCAGCTTGATGTCCAAGTACACCTCCTGGACATGACGCTAGTATGTCGCAGGCACTCACCCCAATCCAACTCTTGATGCTGAGTGCCCAGCAGGGAGATTGGGGCCCTTTTTCATAGTTTTTGGTATGACCCCGTCGGGGATCGAACCCCGACCTCCCAGTCTCACTGCGGACACGCTAACCACAAGGCCACTGATCAGATATGTACAGTAAGCTCTGCAAAATGTTCATACTGATAATGTAACTATGTAATTTATGTTGTGTTTGTCACCAACACATCATACTTTATTCACAGACAAGAACCTTGTCAAATAGACATGAATAATATGAGGGGGGCTGTCTTCAGAAATGAGTTGACCATCGCCTCTGAGATGATAAGAGATACAGTAGAGTGAGTGAGTGTATTGTTGCTGTAATTGTGTAGAAATTATGCAGATAGGGAGAAAACAATTAAAACATATTGTGCTTGCCATAGTTGCTTGACAATGACATATGATGAAGCGAGAACACTTTATCCCTCTGTGTCATTCATCAATACATGGCATAAAAAACTGATCTGCGCTTCATGCTCACATAGAGGAAGCTGCTTTCTCAGTGTGTCATTGATTACTTCTTTTAATTTCATCTAATCAAAGGCTTAGATTGGACGCAAATGAGAATGTTTATGGATTTTTGATGTATGGCTGCCCATGAATGTAAAGCTTCCGGACAAATTTGCAAAAGAAAGAAAAAAAGTTTATAAGAATCTCTCAACTTTTCTCTCGACTTTTGCTTATTTTCAGTTTCAAGATTGATCACCCTTCCCCAAGCTACTGTAGAGATGGGAGGAGAGAAAGAGAGTAGAAGTTAAATTGAGAGGATAACTTTTTCATACAGGTACCCATCATTAGACCTCAATGGAATGTGACCTCTACAGTATAACTCACTTTGTGCACTTCAGTCACTTGTAACACTGACAAAGGCCTGTGTGGCAAACCGTTTCTGTTTGGTCGACTGCTACCTCTGAATATCAATATTAAAAGTGACTCCTGAGAAGACTTCAATGGAAAGTGCGGATTGCTTCTTGCCTTTATACTTCTACAGTGTATACATGTAGTACAAAGCACTCTAGGGATATACAGTATGTAAACCAGGGGTGCCCACACTTTTTGGACTTGGGAGCTACTTTTAAAATGACCAGCTCAACATGATCTACCCACCCCCCAAAAAATTACCTGAGGGGGCTTTGGAATAGTGGCACTGTCGTTAGATATACTGTAAGACAAACGCACTTGAAATGGGAAATGTATGGAAGTGGTACAGTAGGTTTTTGGGTTCCTTTCAAGGCTACTGACTCTTGAAAACAAAGCATTGCATTGAGGGGGTTGCCTAGAAGCCATGAATGGAGCTGACAGGCCCTTCTTGATGTCAATCATCAATCCTTAATTGACAGATCAGATGTCAAAAAGAGAGGTTTTGTGTGATTTGAATAATATATTGTAGGGACATGTCATGTGGTCTACCTGCACAGCCTTTGTTGCGACCATTAGGTCGCAGTTACTATAAAAACCTCCACCGGTCCGTCCGTCCGTCCGTCCGTCCGTCCGTCCGTCCGTCCGTCAGTCCTTCTGTCCATCACGTCACGTCACACTTTTGCCCCACTCATATCTCCGCCACCGTTGCCCCTATCCATGCCAAACTTTGCATACACACTCCTTGGCTGCCAAACCACAACCCCTCATTTCTCACATGCCCCTCTTCTAGCGCCGCCATGAGGCTGATTCTTGCAAAACACATTTTGGACGCTGCTCCTACAAATTTTGCCCTAAAATCATGCAAATCGGTACACAGTATGTCTAGACTCATGTCATCAACATGGATCTGTCCCATATAGCGCCACCTTCAGGCCGATTTTTTCAAACACATTTTTGGACACTGCTACTACAGATTTTGCCCTAAAATCACGAATGCGGTACACAGTATGTCTACAGTCAAGATATGAACATGGATCTGTCCCATTTAGCGCCACCATCAGACCGGTCTTACTGGTAGATCACAATCTACCTTTTGGGCTTCTTGATGTAATAAACCATTAATTCATGGCCTAAATAAACAAATGCGCATGGGCATGTGTATTAATGTTGACTTCTACAATCTCAATTGCCCATTTAAATCGAGTCAATGGATTTGAGTATGATTTCAAGACATTACTGGGAGTTCCAGCATAAAGGGAAATGAGGACTCCTCGCGCTAAGCAAAGTTATGGCAAATCACTGATTGCTCCATGAATGAGGATGAGGAATTACGGTGGAACACAGATAGTGAACTTCTCATTCTGGTGGAACACAGTTGGTGCATTGCAAAGGGCGGCACAGCCAAGCATACTCTAACAGATGTCACAGTAGATGCGCGCTTATCGCCTGCACGCTCATCGCCTTATTGTTCATCAAACCGTCACAGTCTGATTGAATTAAGCTGGTGGTGGAAACCAGTCTGTCACTGACCTCTTAAAGTTTTGGCCTCCCATTTGTTGGATTTTATTCCCATCACCATGTGTGAAATTGTCACCAGCTAATCAACACTTCATCAAGACAAATGAAAGCCAAGTGTAGCATGCATGTGTTTGTGTGTGTGTGTGTGTGTGTGTGTGTTAGAGGATGACATTTTATTCCCGTTCCCGTGGGTCCCGTGGGTCCCGCGGGATTCCCGTGGGACAGGAGTCAAATTTGTATTAATGCCAGGATTGGGACGGGACAGGATTGAAAATCAACAGGAGTGGGCAGGAGCGGGAATCATCCCAGACCAGTTCATCAAATCGCAGAAATAAATTGCACAGGAAAGTGAGGTCTTTGAACTGCGAACATTATAAAATTATACATTATATAATAATAAACATGATATCAAATATAATATGGATCAAAATAGAAAAACATCTGCGCAATTTTATTTTTTTATTTTTTTTCGGGAGCGGGATGTGAACGGGAGTGATTTTGACCAGGAGCGGGATGGGACCAGGAGTCATTGTACAGGAGTGGGACAGGATGGGATTTTTTTCCCCACTCTAGCCCAGGATTGGGATGGGACAGGATTTTTTCTGCAGGAGTGGGACGGGACAGGAGTGAAAATTCATCAAAATGTCACTGTGTGTGTGTGTGTGTGTGTGTGTGTGTGTGTGTGTGTGTGTGTGTGTGTGTGTGTGTGTGTCTGTGTAGTAATATATATGGAGACTGTAGGATTCATTCCTACACTCTAACTTGCCTAATCAAACTCATTTATGGTCATTGACAGCCCATCAGTCAAATGTATAAACTCACAAAGGTGTGTGTTGACTGATGGTGACCTCTGGTCTGGACGGTGGTGACCCTCCAAATAATTCCAAATCAGGCATCACTAACCTTCTTCTTCCCTTTCTTTTTGTCTATGAAATGATACAATGGGAACTAGGCAAAAAACTAATTTCACACTGTTTTTTTTACTTCTGTAAACCTGTGGTGTGACTAATAAAACTGCTTCTGAGCCGATGGCAGAGGGACTGTAGTCTGTTATTGGATTTGGAGGCGCCCATTAGAGAGTTTTTACACAGGGAGCTTTAATAAGTCTCCCCTGAGGAAGAGAATCCCTGCTGGATCTACATCTACAATATTACTGCTTTGATAAGCATTTTGATTAGCTACAATGCTTAGCCTTTAGCCATGGTTTCTCTACTGTACAGTAGCCTGCTGTATCATCACACTATCCATTGTTTTCCCCACGGCCATTTTCTTCTTGCTCACGTAACAGCATGTTTTTTTTAAGCTGTCTTGTTTATGAAGACAGCTATAGCTTGCTTTTTTTGCCCGCTCTGTCATTTGCTTAGCTTGTCAGCTTGTTAAGGCAGGTAAAATGCTGCGGTGAACCTGCTATGTCGGGTCATGGAACTCGGAGATGGGTATTGCTTTTTTCACTACATCTCCAGAAGGAAAGGTCAGTAGTGCCGTTATTCTACCACAGACAGCAGGTGATTGGCACAAACAAGAAAATACCACCTTGGCCAGTGAGCTCCAAATTACAGTGCTGATGAAAGTTCACTGCTAGCTGGAGACGAGACCCCCTAGTTGGACAAAGAAATTGCGGTTCATTGCGACCGTAGGTCGCAGTTAACACTCACTCACAGCCATTTACAATATGCTTGTGCGCCTATACTGCCAGGAATATTATTAATTTTTCAGAGTCACAGTAGATCTCCCTCATATGCATGACATTTTGGTAGGCTGTAGTCTATATAGTGTACACTAGATGTCGCCAACGATTAAGGTCTCTGGCGATTGCTAGAAGGCCTCAAATTAGCAACCAGTCCATCCACTTAGCATTAGCGTTAGCATGGAACGGCGCGGGACCCGTGCACGCCATACGCGCGCTTGATGGTCTAAAAAATTTAGCGACTATGTGCCTTAGATGCTCAATAGACGCACAGACACTTCAAACCGGATCAAAATCCGACGTTTTGATGCTGAGATAGAGCGGAGTTGCTGTAATGGCTTCCAATGTAAAAAAATATGGTTGTTTACTTTGGAGAAGCGCTCGATTTCCGGTTTCCGGCGATGACGTCATTTCCATCGCAAAATCATTGCTTAAGCTTATATGAACCTAGAAAGGTCAGTTTCAATCAGAAAATGATCAGAAAGGCGACGTTTGGCGATCTGGCTGCCTCAGCCCCTCCCAAAATGGCGATTTTTGGCGATTTGGCTGTGAATCAGTTAACTGTGAGAACTGGCACAGCCTGTGCATGTTCGGACGGGTAACGCCTGACACTGTGGTTCCTGACACATCACTGTCTTGGGGATTTGGTTCCCCTTTCATCTCTTTCAATCCCTTTTATGCCCATATATGGAGATATGGAGATCCCTGTGATGCCAGGGGAACCAAATCCCTTTGGCCAGATGGCCAAGACATGGCGCGACCTCGCCCTTTAGGGTGAGGTCGCGCCTTGTCGCCCTGAGGCGTCTTACTGGTATATACAGTATATATGATTTATTTTGTAAGGATGGGTATGCTGCAAGGTTACAGAGAACTACTTGTGAACAATGTTCACAGTTCCTTCATTCTACATGTAGTACTCATACATACAGTATGCAGTATGTTTTCTTTCACATTTATTTTTTACCTTTTCAATAATGTTTTTGAGCGGTGGTCACACCGTCTCCATAGCGTGGCCGTGTGTGTAGGTATGTTTGTTTGTTTGTTTGTGGGTGGGTGGGTCTGTCTGTCTGTATGTAGCCTCAAGCCTGGTGTAGTACCTTTTCTGACCACACATGTTAAGGGAGGGGCGCTGTTTTCAGGCCAGGCCAGGCACACACACACACACACACACACACACACACACAGGGGGGAAGGGGGGGGGGGGGGGGGGTAAAACCACCGCTCAGTTCACACAGGTGTGATTTTATTATATTTTTGGCTGACACTGTCAGTATGCAATTAAAGTAGACTGCATGCATGTGATATGCATTATCAATGCGTATGACTAAGACTCCAGAATGTATTTCAATGTATCCTTGATCATTTACCCACAATAAATCTGGCTTTTAGCAAGCACAACTAACACAAAATTAACAAAACTAGAAATTAAATAAACAAGCTCCTAACTGTATAGCTGCATGTCTTATTTGTATTTTCACTGGTAAAAAATAAATAAAAACCTAATAATAGATCTATTATTCATGAAGCATTTCTTTAAACATATGACTGCACAGGACAGGACAGGACACATTCAGGAGTTGCAGTAATTAGCCGAGAGGCTGTGTACAGAGCAGAGAGAGCTGCCTTCTTTCTCATTATGTACTAATGAGTTGTCTATTAATGAAAATGGAAAGCATTTATTTTGTGAGTACAAAGGGTTCAGCTGGATTAATTACTGCGCTATGGCGGCAAAATGAAAACAGAAAGTGCTGCATCAGTCTTGTGTGGCACATATCCCATTAACCAACTGTTATCAAGACCTGGCCAAAAACGCTACAGCTGCACGCACGCACGCGCGCACACGCACACGCACACACACACACACACACACACACACACACACACACACACACACACACACACACACACACACGCACACACACATAATGCAAGTGCACAGCAAAGATATACAAAGACAAACGTTTGTGATAAATTGATACTATAGCCTACATTTACTAAACTGACTATCTCGTAATCTTGTTAGCTGAACAACACCAAAACTTACGTTTTGTGTTTGTTTCTGTATTCTCCTCCACAGCCTACTAAACATAAACTTATGTAAAATGCTCTCATTCTAAAAGTTGGAGATTCAGACATGAAGACCATACATCACGGGGAGAGAGAGAGAGAGAGAGAGAGAGAGAGAGAGAGAGAGAGAGAGAGAGAGAGAGAGAGAGAACCAAATGGATAATGGGATGAGATTGAGTGGAATGTGGATGTCTATCGCCGATCGTGCTCGAGTGCAAGGAAAGGAATTGGTCAAATGGCACCATTGTGGGAGTAATCCAATGTATTCCAACTGCATTACTTAGCAAAATGACAACCAGCATCACGTTAGTATGCCACCGGTAGGCAGCTTTATTTTCCAGCAGGCAGTTCTTGGTGAGGTCATCAGACACTGAGAAACAGGGAATGGAAAACACATGGACGTTTGGCATCCTCAGCAGATGGTCCTTGATCAGATATTAGAGGCTGGGCAGTGGAGTCTTCTGGCTGTGGGAACTCTGCCCCCTATGGGGGTTACATCACCCCTGCAGCCTCCACTCTGCCCCCTATGGGGGTTACATCACCCCTGCAGCCTCCACTATGCCCCCTATGGGGGTTACATCACCCCTGCAGCCTCCACTATGCCCCCTATGGGGGTTACATCACCCCTGCAGCCTGCATCTCAACCTCTGGGTCCAGAGCTCCGTCTCCAGCACCAGATGGAAAGTCTCTGCGTTCCAGAGAGTCTGTGGAGGCTTTGGAGAAGAGACAAGACTCCTTGTCCTTCAGCCTCCAGATAATCCGGGCTGTCCAAGCTCACAAATATTACGCTGTTTGTCTGTTTTCCTCCCAAAAACATGATGAAATTCATAAGAAATGGAAGATTATAACAGCAGCATGTACTGTAGAATAACAGCAGATGTAGAGGTTGTCAGGTAAGCCCGACCCCCCGAATACCAGAGGGTCCGAACCGGTCTCGGGTCCATTCTCAATAAGTGACTGCGCAAAGTGAAAGTAACTAGTGCAAACTGTACAAACTGCAAACAATAATGTAGTGTATACTGTACAGTATATTTTAGATGTCACTAAATTATTGGAGCTCTGTCACATTCTGATTCCATCAAAGGTTCAAGCCAAGAGTTAGAAGTCGGGGCAATCAAAGGTTGTTGATTTTAACCTAACGTTTTGGTTAATGGTTAAAAATGGAAAAACAATCGAGTTATCATAGGGTGTTGTTACTGGTATGCTCTGCAAAGCACAAAACTCCAATGATGATTTATGTTAGCAATGGCTAAGAAAGATTACACACATCAAAAGAAAATATTTATATGACCAGGGGCGCTGCCCGCAGCACTATCCAGGGAGGCTACGAGGTAACACATGTCTTATTTAATGCTGGACAACTTAATAATAAGGTTAGCATTTGGCAAACAACTTTGGCATTTGGACACTTCGGGACCTCTGGTTTTGTAAGGGTCTAGTATGTCACGGTTCTATACAGGTCAGGTCCGACATATCTCGGTACTGCTTGGGTCCGGACCTCAGATTTCTTATTATGGCTCGGGTCCAGTCGGCTCCGAGTGCAATTTTTACAGGTCCAGTCCGGGTCCGTCATATTGGACCCGTGAAGAGTAGACCTTCACGGATGAATTATTAGTGCTGCAGACAGACAGACACAGATGGACAAACACAGTTACAGAGACATGGAGCCACAGAGTGACTTTAGGAGATTGGCTTTTGTCCAGAAAACATTTTGAAGATAACAGAATGACACAGAGAGGCAGGGACACCGAGACAAATATTTACCCTGTGAGATGTAGAGGAAGATGAATAGAGGACTGGAGTGTCACACTGCCACACTGTCACACCCAACACACACTGATGTCAATCATATACTGTACGCTCAACACCCAGCGAGTGCACACACACACACACACACACACGCAAAGAAATACAAAAATACACAATACACTCACAAGATGCACACTCACATGACACGTGGTCGTGGATGCTATTGCATATGCACATGCACGCACATACCCGCACACACATATACAAACACACAGAGAGAGAGTGTCTCATTCCACTTATTTTTGTCTAGGAGTAAACTGAATAAAATACAGTTCTCCTTCAGTTCCCCTCAATGTATTCATTGACATTTTATATGTTGTGTGTAGATCCACTTCCAGAGATCTAGTGTGTTTGTGTGTGTACTTGTGCGTGTATGTGTGAGAGAGAAACAGAGAGAGGTATGAGAGAGAGAGAGAGCGAGAGAGAGAGAGAGAGAGAGAGAGAGAGAGAGAATGAGAATAAGCCAAAAACAACACTTATTCTTCTGATAGACGGCTGGCCCTGCGTTCATGTTTTCATTCCCAGAGGCATTTATTAAATATTAACAAACCGCATTGTCACCTGAAGTAGAAGTACACATACTGAATTGAAAAACACACTCACTGGCCCAAAATCCTGCCCCCAAAAAAGCACTTGAGAAATCCGTCGCTAGTATGGAGCCTTCTGGGAATACATTTTATTCACACCGTTAAACCGGTTATCACAAGCTCACATTAAACCGTGCCAGCTTGTCAAAAGATTTGCTTTTAAGCAAATGGCAGTTGAGCAAACTAAAATTGCATTGTTGAAAGTCATTTCAATAATGGCTGAAAGCCATTACAACATTGTCATTAACGAGGTAGCTGGGAATGCAATTAGCCCCTGCACATTGCTCATGGCAAGTGGGAAGTCTTCAAAAAAAGAATGAGGCACCCAGGAGGACGAGGCACTGTGTAGAACTGACAGATGACGGAAACATTTTACAAAACCGAATGCGAGGGGGAACTGGAAACCTGATGGAAACCTCTAAATAACTGTAGGAGTGGATGAAAGAGAGGACAGACTGCAACTATGGGCATTTTTCTTTCAATGTTGGTATGTTTTCTCCTGAATGCTGCTGTAGTGAGACCACCCCTCCGATGCAATTACAGCCATACACAAAATAATAATAACCAGTAAGACTCCCTAATCGGGAGATAAGCGACCGTAGGTCACATGTATACACAAAGAGGGCTGTAACTGCCATTGGTTCCTAGTTGTGTGGGCAATGTGTAGACATACTGTGTACCGATGTGCGTGATTTTAGGGCAAAATCTGTAGGAGCAGTGTGCAAAAATGTGTTTTGCAAGAATCGGCCTCATGGTGGCGCTAGAAGAGGACCATGTGAGAAATGAGGGGTGGGGTCTCCGCGTTGCCTTGGCGGACGAATAGGTAACGGCCCCGGCTCTCCCGGACGATATGAGCAGGGCAATAGTGTGACGTGTGAGGTGTGACAGACAGATGGACAGACTGACTGACTGACTGACTGACTGACCGACTGACGGACTCACTCACAGTTTGTGCAGGTTTTGATAGTAAGTGCGACCTACGGTCGCAATAATACACTATAGACCAGTAACACTCCCTAATCGGGAGATAAGCGACCGTAGGTCACTGATCTCCACAAATAGGGCAAAAATGTGTTTTGCCAAAATCTTCCTGATCCATGTTGATGACATGAGTGTAGACATACTGTGTAGTGATTTTCGTGATTTTAGGGCAAAATCTGTAGGAGCAGTGTCCAAAAATGTGTTTTTAAAAATCGGCCTGGAGGTGGCGCTATATGGGAGAGATTCATGTTGATGGGATGAGTGTAGACATACTGTGTACCGATTTGCGTGATTTTAGGGCAAAAATTGTAGGAGCAGTGTCCAAAAATGTGTTTTGCAAGAATCGGCCTCATGGTGGCGCTAGAAGAGGGCCATGTGAGAAATGAGGGGTGGGGTCTCCGCGCCGGCAAGGCGGACGAATAGGTACCGGCCCCGGCTGTCCCGGTCGCTCCTAGCCGGAGTTACGGCATTTTATGTGAGCTGCAGTGTAGGGGGTCCTCCACTGGGGGCGCCACCACTTTTGCATCCGTTCTGGAGCACCAGGAGTGGGTGGTCCCCGGGAATTCCCCGTGAGCTGCCCCGTGGGGGTGGTCATTTGGTCAGTTTAGCACATTTGGTCATTTTTTACATCTGGGGGTCCCCCAGGGACCTGGGGGTCCCTGGAGCTCCGGGGGTCCTTGGAGGTTGTAGTTTGGCAGGTAAGGAAGGTGTGTGCAAAATTTGGCATGGATCGGGGCAACGGTTGCGGAGATATGAGCAGGGCAAGAGTGTGACGTGTGAGGTGTGACAGACAGACTGACTGACGGACTGACGGACTGACGGACGGACTTACACTTTGTGCAGGGTTTGATAGTAAATGCGACCTACGGTCGCAATAAGCAATTCAGTGATTGGGAACAGTCGATCTTGATTAGAGACAGCTGACAAAACATGATCCAAAAAATATGGATAATTAAGAAGCAGGAATAGAAAACAAAATACCACACTCAGCTTTCAGCTACGTCGTACAACATATCGTGCACTGGAAAATGTTCAGTTTGATCTTCTAAATTCTCAGAGGCTTTAGCTATGTTGATCAACAGCAGCGTTGACAGCGCAAATCCAACTGGAAGTTTAAGAGGATGTGAGCGGTGTTTGCTGAGTTGTCGGTGGCAGAGGCCGGAGGAGTCATTTCTGAATGAGTGATGGCCGTCAGAGTCACACACAGCAAGGCCCCCAACAGGTCTCCTTGGAGATAAGAGCTGTGTCACCTAGCGGCGGACCCCCGCCACTGCAGCCCGCTAAAAAGGCCGTACCTCGGCCCCCGAGCAACCAGGGGAGACGGGGCCAGCAACCAGGGGGTCTCGCTGCGGACCCCCGCGGCGCCGGGAAAAAATATGGGAATTCTCTGTGCGCCGGGGGAGATATTAGGCTTTTAGGTCATCAGACACTGATGCCACTCTTGCTCGCACAAAAATACTACTGCTGAAAATGTTCACTGCCTTTGTAGATTCATCCTTTGTTATGCAACAGACATATTATCATGCTACTCATGGCTTATTGGTGGCACTTCACTCTTTTTGTCTCTTTTTTTTACCACATTAGTTCACCTTGTCATGTCACAACTATGATATGACAAAAGTATATGGTTTCACATTGCAGCACCTTACATTACATGTATGACAGGTTATTTATTTTATTTTATTTTTTACAGAAATGAATGGCAGGACTGGTCAACAGAGACAGTCTTAATTCATCGAATCACTGAGAACCGCTGTGAATGCTACCTCACAACTCCCAACAAAGCACACAATGAACCATACAGCATTTCAGCAGTGTGTTGTTCCTGTGAGAGGGTGGGGCCTTCTGGCTACAGTACCATTGATATCCCAGCGCGGCACTCAGGCAGCAGGCGGGAGGGTAATGAGGAGGCAAATATGATTAAAACCATCTCCTCAGGCTGCCGCGGACCTGCCATTAAACCAGCGGACAACTCCTCATGCCTAATCCATCACACTGCTTAGCTCCCACGGAGAGCAAGGTGGCGAGTACACCGTTGGTGAGAAAACGCCTCTCCCCTCTTAAAACATCACTAGCACAGCTAATCTGGGAGGCGACCACCACTGTGCAGGCACCTGAGTGCAAGCCTGGTGGTACAGTGATCCCATTAAATCATACATCTATGAATAATACCCCACTTTAACCCACACCGACAAATGCACGCCTTCATTGCATTTCGTGTGACCTAAGCTAATAAGATGAAGACACACACACACACACACACACACACACACACACACACACACACACACACCCCTCCTCCTCTGTAGCAACAACCCCTGCAGTCACAACACATTCAAACACCCCATAATCGCTTGAAGACAATAGAAGCATGGATTGTGAGTTTAAGACATTTTGGATGGTTGTGCGAAGCCCGTAGGAGAATAATGAGCAGGAGGAAATGCAGGGAGCATCGCCGAAGGAGAAATGAAGCATCCCGTGCCCCAGGCCCTTTTAAATGAGTAGAGCAGCCGGAAGATGCTTATTTCATACTAAAGTGTGAAATAACACACTCTCTTTATTGTGCAGAGGCAGTGCCATTAGCAGAGTGAAGCATGTACACTTACACTGCCTAAGTGGGACGCTACCATCTCGGAGTGTTGCATTAGAAGGTCCAAGCCTTGGTGCTGTATAGCTTCTGTTTGAGAGTAGGGACAGTTTTAGGTCTGAGGTTATTTGCTATTGGTTTATTATTCAATCACATGCATGTGGTTTCAGAAAAAAATTGGATGGATGCACAGCTGCTCTTATCAGTCCCTTCAGAAAAACATGCATAATTTGACAAATTATGCAAGTGTAAAAAAAATAAAAAAATAAAAAATCACAATGACAAAATATGTGCATAAAGTTAAAAAAAATGTTGCATATTATCTTGACACGGAAAGTGATTAATATGCGACGTCATCACTGCACACGCTCACCTTCTCACACAGAAGGTAAGCTTAACTGTGCATGGTGTGAAATTGCACAGAAAACACCATGACGTTGATAAAAGCAGGAAATCGATGCTGGACAACCACTTTTCCAGTACAAAACATTCTATAAGGCTTGTTGCTGCAGCAACCAAGAATCAGTCTCACGTGCACCAAGGCGTCAACATCCAAAACTCTTGCGAGGGCTGAAAGAATCGAGGTGAGTATGCCTACAAGATTGAAACTGGTCAGATAACGAAAGAGTTCATAGTTAAATGAAAACAGAATGAGACAGAGAAGAGAGTGTGAGTGTGCGTGCGTGTGTACATGTGTGATTAAAATGGTATAGGGACCGTGAGAGTGTGTCAAACAAGTGTAGTCTCATACAAGTGCATTTTTTAATACACGGTACATCACTCCTGAGAGAATGAACACATCATTCATGACCAAACATGTGAACATTCCTTTTCATACCATATACTATGAAAATGGTTGGCCATGTATAGTAGTGTAAAGCACATGTCTCCTGCATTCAGCCCTTTAAATGTCTCATCCACCTTCCTCACAAAGAACTCCCTCCTTAGGCATCAGGCTTTTCTGCAGTCAGTCTAGTGTGAAAGTGTCAGACATGTGCGAGAGGCTTTTCTCTCCTTTTTGCACATGACAAATACTGCAATTATGGACTGGTGCAGTGCATAGTCCATCAGTTGACAGCAACAGCAGAGCCAAGAGCAGCAGCCTCATTATCATCCGTCTCCTTCATGGACATTAAACAATCAGGAGCAATGGTAGAGAATGGGACCACTGGGGCAGATTGACTGGTCTGTTTAGGCTGGCACAGGAAACAGGAAAGTTCTCAGCTCTGACACATGCGCCTAAGCGTATGCGTATAGATGGCGGAAGAAATGGGTATCCGTACACGTATTCTCACACAAAAACATATAGTATTTGCAGTGTGCACAATATCAGCATCATATCAACCTGTTAATTTTGTTTAATATAGACAACCACCATAGGAGATGAATCAAGTTACATTTTATTCATTCTTCTTTTAGCATGCTTCCTCTTTATTATAGTATGCAAATACATATTCTCAATGAATGACGACTATGCTTACTTCTGTTTTCTATATCACTGTATTATCCACAGAGACCACCCCAAAATAAACCACACAAAATGTTTTGGGGGGTGTTTTTTCACTATGCTCTGGTGTTGGCTCTGGGGCTAAGCCTTCGATCTTGTCAACAGCTCTGCCCCTGATGGAGCCATTGCATTGCTAATCTCAAACAATCATGTCTTTCCATGTCTCTTCTCTATGATGTTTCTTTTCTCAGAACATTGTATCTAGTTTGAGGAAACTGTGTACGTCCTGGTTTTGTCTCCATAGTGACCATGATGGGACATTTCCTCCTGCAGTGATGGGTTCAGCCATGAATCATGATGATACACAGATCAATTAATGACACATGATGATCTTTAAAGTTATACCATGTAACTTTTTTTATAAAACAAATCTTAAAATTGTCCTAACTGTTAAATCGCTAAAGTTTTAGAACACCCACTCCGTTATTTTCAGCTTCTAAAGCCTTCCCTTTATATGTTTTCTATGATCCTTGCCGGGGTCTGGTTTTTGCGGAAAAATAGCGTCATCTGCATCATCTGTATACGTTGGCCAATCACATCGCGGATCATACACACATGATACACTACCGGCCAATCACAGCTTATCTGCCATGGTCTTCAGGAAGTAGCCTCGCTCAGCTACAGTGTTTACCATTGGTGAAGGATTCTTAACCTCTTAATCCCCAAATCCTGGCCAGAAAATGACGTTCTACCATGCGTTCTACCCCTCCACGGATTTGTATCGGTCGCGGTGGTTTGCAGCGCCGCTCCGGTGGTCCGCGGCGGTGGTCCGCGACGACTCCGGGCGAAAAACGGCCGAAAAAAGCAATACCGCAACTGACCACTAGTTTAGCAACTTACACAGTATAGCTTTAAGCTTTAGTAGAGGAATACAGCTACATCCTACAAGGACCACCTTGAAAATGAGATGATACATCTCAATAACGGTTTGATATATACCGGTACATACTCTATAGAGCTTTTTCTAGAGCGCTGCCGTGTGGCTGCCGTGTCGGCTCACAACCGCACAGACACATACTGTAGATGCAGGATGTGAGCCGACTGATGGCTATGTACTTTTGAATTTGTCTCTCATGTACAGTACGGAGCTGCTGCATACAGTATGACACAGCAGCAGTGGTAAAAAAAAAGATATTGAGTAAAAAGGGTGTGACCAGCCTTTTTAGTGGGAGATGCATCATCAAAATGAAAAATCAAACCTCGGTTCGAAGTGGAGCGGTGAATCTGAGCGTGCGTGCGTGCGTGCGTGCGTGCGTGCGTGCGTGTGCGCGTGCGTGCGTGCGTGTGTGTGTGTCTGTGTGAGTGAGTGGTGAGTGTGCCTGGCCTGCACAAAACAGCGCCCCTCCTTTAACTAGTGTGTTGTGTGTGGCCACTCAAGGTATTGCCAGGCTACGGACACGGCCAGCCAGCCAGCCACCCAGCCAGCCACCCACCCACCCAGGCACATACCCACGGACATACCTGTCTATTGGGAGCGCTTTCACCGCTCCAAAAACTCACATAAGAAAAAATACATATGTATACGCAACACATGCTGTGGTGGCTGTAAATAATTATAATTCATAGCTGTTGCAAGGGAAGCAATACATCATGAAGGAAGGATTTCCCTCACACACCTGGTCTGCTGCTATAGATTTACTGCTTCACACAGAGGACGATCTAAGACATACAGTGGGTTACAACATTTAGCGTCGCCAAGTCTAAAATGACACCTAGAGGTGTCAAGAGGTGCCTAGAGGTACCTCTGTCAAACACGCCTCCAAATTCTTAGCCGCGCCCCCTAGAAATGTGATATTTTATTTCAACGTGTAGTGTGGCTGTTCAGCCACGGGGTGGCGATTCTTCAATATGAGTCGACTATTCGAGTCTATTACTTGTTGGTTACTTGTTATCTCTACCTGCATTGTGAGCTTGTAAATAGTTTCTTTTCAAGTTATTTTTGCACTCAAATTGTAATTATTTGTTTAACCCATTTAGGCCTAGGATTATTGACTGCTTTAACTATTGAAAAATAGCAAATATACAAGCACATGTAGATCTGCTATTTTTTTTAAATCATGTTTTTTTTTGCAAGTCTTTGAATATATCTACTTAAAAGCGAACATTTGTAACTCAAATATTTGCTTCTGGGGGGTCCCTGGAACAACATATTTTGAGATGGGGGGTCCGTGGCCAAATACCTGTAATTTTGGGGGTCCTTCACATGAAAAGGTTTGAGAACAGCATGATTTCGATTTTAGAGGAAGGATTTAGAAGTCGGGTCAAAGATCGGGTCAAAGATATTCAAAGACTTGCACTCATTTTCACAATTTTTCAAAAATAGCAGATCTACAAGCTCACAACACCTCACACTGCAAAGTGTTGTGAGCTTGCAGATTGGCTATTTTCGGCAAATACTTTAGGTGTGGAGGGGAAAAAAGAGCATACTAAGCAGTAAGCACAGAGGTTGAGGTACAAAGGGTTGTGGGGGTCCCTGCTTCATCTCTCTCTCAACTAAGGGGTCCTTGATCTGAAAACGTTGAAGATCCCTTTGCAAAACAACTCTTTGCCATCAAATCTCTTAACATGTTCACAAAATGGAACTCGTGTTTTCATTTGGTAAACACAGCCATATTTTCACATGACACACACATGCATTCATTGAATAAACACAACTAGCTTTTGGCTGAACACTACCAAGCATGAACAGAACACTGAAGAGCAAAATTGAAAACACAATTGTCGAAATGGAACACACTGAATGAATGTCAATTACTCTGGTAAATGAACCAATTCCCTTTTTGTAAAATGACCCAGTGTATGCCCACTTCTCTCATAGACAAACATAAAACAGCACACAAATATGCAGACAAAACATTTTATTGACTGTAGGTCTAAACGTTTACCCCCAAACACTCCAAACAAGCCCACAACGCGTTGTGTGCTTGTAGATCGGCTGTTTTCAATAGTTTTGTGCGACAGTCTTGTATGATGTAGCATGGCTTTTCTTTACCAAAAGCCGTACACATTTGAAACTTGGAGATACAAGTTTTCTGCCCGACAGTGACGATATTTTAGTGATTATGTTGCGAGGAAAACGTTGAGCCATTACATAATAGCCATTTTGGTTAGAACTGACTGAAAATAACTTTGTACTTTATATAATAAATAATATTTTTTCAAGTGTCCAAATAAATTCAAAATATTATCAAATGATCTCGCGGCACCCCTGGACTGCCGTCGTGGCACCCCAGGGTGCCCCATCACCCACTTTGAAAACCCCTGGCCTAGAGTGCCGCATGAAGCCCTGACAGGCCTCAAAGCCCACATCTCCATAAGCCTCCTCCATGGCCTGAAGCAGTGGGACCTGGCTCTGAATTGCTCGCCTGACCCGAAAGTTTAGAGATTTGAATATTTGTGTGTTGTGCATTGATGCTATGAGATTTTATGTGAGAAGTGTGTGCAAACCTGAAAAGTGTGTCTTGTGTTTTGACAACAAGGTGATGTGAAATTTACATCAGAGTGTAAAGAAGGAAAGTCAGAGTCTAATATGATAAGGAAATCTAAAGTAGTAACAAATTGAGTCAAGCGATTGGGGACAGAAGTAAAGGTTGTGAAAATTGTGCCAAATTTAAAAAAAATGTGTTTTAGCAATCGAAAAAAAACTGTAAGCTGATTTTGATACTATATACTGTATGTATATATATATTCTAGGGCTGGGAGAGAGAGAGAGAGAGAGAGAGAGAGAGAGAGAGAGAGAGAGAGAGAGGCGGAGAAGTCATCAAATGACAGAACGTTGTGACACAAACAATTACAAAATAATTGGTTCACACACTGTCCCAAAACAACATAAACGTGACATAATAATAATAAGCTAAATATAAGGAAACGAAAAAGACACAACTTTTGTTCACATGTTCAATTGAAATTGTTCTTTATTTGGAAACAAGGCAGTAGGCAACATTTTTCCAATAGCCTCATAAAGTTGTTCATAAAGATGTATTAGTTGTCCCAGACACCTGGACAAACATTTGATTGTGGTTTAATAATAATAATGTAATGCCATCATGGTCATAAATGTAGGCCTAATGCCTGTAGAAATCCTTCTCCATTCCTCCTCTTCTGGTAAATGTCAACGTCTCAGAAGAAGATGTGACAACGAGGAGGTTTTTGAGAACCAAGCCTCTGACATGACCAATCGCTTTTGCTTTTGTGAAAGGGTCCCTTTCTAATTACAGAGTGAAAGGTCAAGTTAAAATGTCAAACTATTATTTACCACACTGTTTTTCAATACTTTTCGGTAATCATGACATTTTGTGAGAAAACATACGTTTACATTGCCAAAGCAAGTGTCAAAAAATTAAATAAAAACAGTCTATAAGGGAGAACATCACATGGAACATATACAGTAGGACGGTTGGAGGGGGAGCAGCTGACCATATAGGCGACCCTCTAGACAAGCTAATTGCTTCCAATACACAAGTATCTGTGCCAAACATGTTGAACCAGTTCTATTGTCCGCCCGTGTTGAATTGACGGCACACGCAGGCTTCATTGGTGTACTGAGTACATTTACTCGAGTAGGCTATTTTTATTCCACTACAATCTTTTGAAAACAGTTAGATACTTTGCAAATTTCGATTATTAGGCTATAAAGGCATACAACCACTTCAGCCCTACATTTAGGCCATTTGAAAATACAAGCTCACAATATTGCTTAATCTGCTCAAATATTTGTATAATCTACAAATGGCAGGCTACATTTGTGAAATGACTAGACTATAGGCTCCGTTTTCTTTATACAGCCTACATTTTGATACCAAAACGTCATTACTCAAGCCAATTAAGGCTTATATTTTGAACATGGGATTTCTAAAAGAGTATTTCTACTTTTACTTAAGGAAAACATGTGAGTACTTTTTTTCATCACTGACGGCCTTGCTGATCCCGCCCATAGACGATCGCGCCTCGATCGGCTTGCTCACTCAGCAGCAGAGCAGTTGAGTTCTAACTTCATCTAACTTTCACTAATAATTAATATTGAAATAAGAACAGCAGGATAACAAGTAGACTATTGTGACATTTACATTTGAAAGTTCCTGGTTTGTATATAAAGAAGTTACCTCAAGAGTCACCAGCCAATCGTCATTACTCACAAACAATTACAAAATAATTGGTTCACACACTGTCCCAAAAATAACACAAACGTGACATAATAATAATAAGCTAAATATAAGGAAACGAAAAAGACACAACTTAACCAAAACGAGACCTTTCCTATAATAATAATAATAACAGTGCAGGGACCCTGACGACACTCTCCCACGCCAAATACATTTCCTCATTATGGGGCCGTGGTATTCCATTTGGACATGATTTGGAACAGAGCGACAGAGAGATGGAGAGAGAAAGCGAGCGAGCGAGGATTACGTTTTGTTCTTCTGGTTTAAGTTCATCATGGCTCGGTCAATTATGAAGCCATTAAAACAAATAAAACGTCACCTCTTCCCGTAGAGCTTAAATCGGGCCTAAAAAAGTGAGCCCGGCCCAACCCAGCCCGACAGAATTTCAGCCCGGACAGAGCCCAAACCCGATACATAATTGACAATTGGAGACCGGCTCGGCCCGAAGACCGACATTCTAAACAAGCTTATATAATGCAGACGGCAGCAGCCTTTTTTTCCTCATACAATATTGGTGATTTGTTAAGAACAGTGTCATTCTACCATTTTCCAACTGTCTTTATAAAAGACATTGTAGCAAGCACCGTCCTAATTATGAAAAAAAACGTTGGCTGATCTACAGTGCGACATTGATTTGCTATATAAAACCATATTTGATAGATATAACTATCATCTACAATTACTTATTGTAGAGAACGTTATAGGCTATGGATTTTAGCCTATAGTGCGCGTTTCTTGTGGGGAGATTTACAGAAGCGGAATATACCAAGTTAATCAGGGGGAACTTGATAAATATATGGGAGTAAACACGTATGAAAAATAACAAAAGAAAACATTTTTTAATACAAAATTCAACAAATTAAAGTAGCATGACCCCCCTCCAGCCAAAATAAAAAAGTAATGGTCCCCCCTGATAATCAAATTATTATTTGAGAACCCCCCCCCCCCCCCTTATCTATGTTTTAGTTCAAGCCAATTAAAGGCAAGTAAAAAGCTATACAGTATAATAAGCAAGGTATGGTTCATTTTGGTCACTCTCTCTCTCAGCATTAAACTGTATCCTTGGAAAAAAAAAATCAAACATGTTAAATTGAATTTGTTCTTTATTTGGAAACAAGGCAGTAGGCAACAGATACAGTTCAGTCTTCAAATGCAATTACAATTACAATGTTTTACTGTGAATAAAAACGTTTCAGTCTATCTAACCTTCATCTGCTTATCTTTGCGAAGTTTAACATGGCACATACAATCAAATGTTGCCTATGTGAATCGAAAACAATCAGACTCGGTTAGTCCAATCTCGTCTTTTACGGAGAACATCGTTAATCTTGGTAACAATTGATTGCCTTGCTGCAGCAGTCATTTCGGGGACATCGGAATAGAACCTTTCTTGGCAACAGTTTAAAATAAATTCTTTCAGGTTCTGTGGAAGTATAGATTTCACCCCAGTGCCGTACCAGTTAGCTCTTTTCACCCAAGAATGATACATATGCAAAGGCGTAACATAGCTGAACAGCAGATCGGCATAGCGTGCTGGACGGTTACCATTTTCCAGTTGAAGTAAGCGACTGATTTCGGCTTGTTGATGTTGCGATATTTGACACAGTTGTATGTCTGCCAGCTGTTTTGGTAACACTGTAGTCGCATCAAGGGACACTTCTCTCTGCTCTATCTGTCTCTCTCTCTCCTCGACTGCCGCCTCTCTCTGTGCTGACCGTTTCTCCTTCTCTTCCCACAGTCTTCCTCTCTCTTCCATCTGTTTTTCCAACTGTCTTTCTCTCTCAATGAACCTTTTCTCCATTTCACCTTCTTGCCATTTCAGTTTCCAATAGCTTTCGTTAACCAGTGACTGCGTTGGTGTCGTCGCTGAATCAATATCAGCCACTCTCTGCCTCAACAGCTCCTCTCTCTCTCTCAGGTCACACTCTCTGTGTGCCAGATCTAATGCAGCATGTTCCTCTGCAATCTGCGTGTTTCGTGCTGTGTCCCTAATGCTTTGCCTCACTCCCTGCATTTCCATCTGGTGTTCTTCGAGAGCTGCCTGGTGATCTTCTTTCAGTTGTTTCACCACACTGTCGTGCGTCTCCGTTAAGATTCGATTCTTCTCGTTCAACTCCGCAGCAAGCTCGACTGACACTGACGTGGCGTTAGCGTACGTGCTAATGAGTCTCTAACCGTCAAAGGAAATTCATTTGGAATTCAAATGGTAAATGAATCGCTGTCTGCTTTCACTGACCAGATGAGAGAGAGAGCGACGCTGTTTTTTTTTTGGGGGGGGGGGGGGGGGGGGGATTTCTTTTCACGGGTGACGCTAACTCGGTTTTACATGCTAAGAATACACCATGGAACAGTGGTTCTCAAACCTGTTCATATCAGGAACGCTCAAATTAATATGTATTTGGCAGTGGACTAACATCTGAAAATATCTTGTGCTGATAAATACAAGATTTGTTAGAATGAACAAAAATATTTAAACATTGTTAGATTTCTTTTTGAAAAAGATCTACAAGCTAGATTAAAGTGGTTAAGCTGATTTTGATACTATATACTGTATGTATATATATATTCTAGGGCTGGGAGAGAGAGAGAGAGAGAGAGAGAGAGAGAGAGAGAGAGAGAGAGAGAGAGCGAGAGGCGGAGAAGTCATCAAATGACAGAACGTTGTGACACAAACAATTACAAAATAATTGGTTCACACACTGTCCCAAAACAACACAAACGTGACATAATAATAATAAGCTAAATATAAGGAAACGAAAAAGACAACTTTTGTTCACATGTTCAATTGAAATTGTTCTTTATTTGGAAACAAGGCAGTAGGCAACATTTTTCCAATAGCCTCATAAAGTTGTTCATAAATATTTATTAGTTGTCCCAGACACCTGGACAACCATTTGATTGTGGTTTAATAATAATAATGTAATGCCATCATGGTCATAAATGTAGGCCTAATGCCTGTAGAAATCCTTCTCCATTCCTCCTCTTCTGGTAAATGTCAACGTCTCAGAAGAAGATGTGACAATACTTTTCGGTAATCATGACATTTTGTGAGAAAACATACGTTTACATTGCCAAAGCAAGTGTCAAAAAATTAAATAAAAACAGTCTATAAGGGAGAACATGGAACATATACAGTAGGACGGTTGGAGGGGGAGCAGCATAGCTGCATCACAGACAGCCAGGAATGTGGGGGAGGGCTTTGACGCTGTTTGGGACAAAGCAAAGGTTTACAGTTGAAACACTGATGGAGTGGAGGACTTCTTAAAAAGAGTAAAACAGTACTTGCTTTTAAATAAACGTATTCAAGAGGACATACCGGTACATGCTTTTAAGCTACTTGAAGTACAAATAAAAGTAAAAGTACTCAAGTACATTTACTCAGTTACTGTCCACCGCTGGCCGCTGGCTGCTGGATGTCATAGCACCCCCTCCCCTGCTGCATAACAGTGCAGTCTGTCAGACTAACCGAAAATGTATTATTATTAGCTATTATTTGTGTTGTTGTAGGCCTAATTGAAACCCAGAAAATAGCCTAAACTGAACACATAGTGATCTATTAGCCCAAACCTCATTTGAAAAATGTCAGGAGTATATGAAAGCCTTTTAAAAATGTCTATAGCATATTGGCTATAAAACATTTATTGGTTTATAGACAAAACAAGACAGACAGACAGACAGACAGACAGACAGACAGACAGACAGACAGACAGACAGACAGACAGACAGACAGACAGACAGACAGAATAAACAGTCCAGTGTCAGTCCACTGTTAGACTGAAATAAATCATGTCCATTATGAGCTTGCAGATCGGCTATTTCGCTTTTTTTCTCCAGTGCGTCCAGCCTCCTCTTAAGGCACGCATGTTGCTTTCATCATCATCATACCATTTAAATATTAAAACAGCGAAATTAAACAAATGTATTTGCTAATCAACATCAGACTCAGTAGCCTAAACTTGACATTTGTTTAAAAGCATTCCTTTCTCCCTGGCTTTTGTTTCAATGTTAATATTATAGATTTAGATTCCTAGGCAACCAACCAGCAGCATTGGACAATAAAGTCTACATTACATGATAAAGTTTACACCGCTCTGACTTCTGACAGTGCCTGTCAATCAGTTCACACAGCTGCAGTATGTTAGATTGAGTAGACCTCACCACATGAAAGGCAGAGGCACGCATGGACTTTTAATAGCCTAATCATAAGCTAAATGCTCGGGTCTCTCTGAACCTCGGAAATAAACGGATTTCAGGACAATGTCACAGGTCTAAAAAAAAACAAAAAAAGAATCCGAACGGGACGGAACTGGACAAGACCATTACGGGGCCACTCGGGTTTGGTTTTGTAATTTGGCATAACAAATATATTTCTATTGAATATATTATAGGCTTGACCATTTCTCTCTCTCTCTCTCTCTCTTCTGTTGGATAATTAGAGAAAGCGCATATATCTGACATGGCCGAACAAGGAACGCTGTCTGTCAGACAGACCCATGATGTTTACCAGGATAAGAAATAACACTAGAAAAGTTGTTATTTTGATAGAGAAATAGCCCATCCCCGTAGATAATGTCCAGAAATATGCTCCATAGGCTATAAATGTTCCGACCTTCATCTTCCAGGTGACTTTTGTTGGTGTTTCACTTCACCTCGCTAAAAACCTCCTTTTGCGGGACTCATTGAAATATGCGAACAGACGATAATAATATGGATTTGGGAGCATAGCCTAATTACAAAGCATGTCTCATTAAAAACAATATATATTTTATAGTTGAAGGGTAAATACACAGTATAGGCCTATGTAGGCTGGGAACATGACACAGTTCAGTTGAGATTTTTTTTTATTATTTTGGAGGTGGGGGTAGAATACTGTATAGGCTACAGTAGAGCTACATCACGAGTAGACATACAGCCTTTGCAGACAGCCAGGATGTGGAGGCGGGCTTTGACGCTGGGTGACGCCCTGCTCACATTGAAAGGGACAAAGCCGACGTGTGATATCGGCTGAGTGCCAGGAATGCAGTTTGGCCAGTGCTCTCATAACTGTATGCTCAATCCCTCAGGCGCCCCCTGGACTACATGATTATAAATGTTTATAATTGAGAACTGAGAGGTGCAGTAATCAATGATATATAGACACTGTGAAGTAATGACCACCAAATTGAATTTGTAAATACTAAAGTAAAATACAAATACCTCAACATTGAACTCAAGTAATTCTTAGAACTTAGGTAATACATCATTACACCAACACCAATTACATCAAATGCAAAGAAATAGTAGAATTAGTTGGCTAATCTAAGAAAAACATGGGTAGACACATGTTTTCAAACCAACAAGGAAACAAAGACAGACAAGCGAACAGCAGAGCTTTTCCATAATGAAACATGCTCTCTCTGAAACAGTGGAACTGTTATTAACTCATTTAGTGCCACCCCTTTCACCACTAGAGGGCGCCCAGTGGCCAGAGAAAATCCCATAGAGATATGCTGGTATATGCAGAAGCCCTGCAGCCATGACTTGCCTGAACACTTTCCTTTGTGCATGACTGCATGTACAGGAAGAGGATGAAGTTAGCTTGAAGTTAGCTATTGGCTACCAAGCATTTTAGAAGCCTTATTTTCGTCAACTTAGCCATGATTAAACCTTGCACACCTCATGCATGGGAAAAAAACAGAGAAGAATGAGCTCTGAAAAATCCAATGCAATCCAGAGTGGATTTGTGCAGTTTGTTCACAGCTTTCAAACAAAAAAATCCGATTGGAAATCCGTTCAGGCATTCTTGAGATAATCGCCCTTATGTTTTACATGTAATGTAAACAAAAATGGCTGCCCTGTATGTTAGATGGGGTTGTATGGGGGTGGAACATGCAAAATCGCGATTGAAATCATGTTCACCAGATTTGATGGGGTCCAAAAAAAAAAAAAAAAAATTAAAAAAATTTTTTTTCAAAAAAAAAAAAAATTTTTTTTTTTTTTTTTTTTTTTTTTTTTTTTATATCCCGAACTTGTTCGGGATAGGCACCCTGTGATACGATCATATATCCCGAACTAATTCGGGATAGGCACTCAATGAGTTAAGTGCTGGTAATAAGCTCATTGTCATGTGAACTGTTAACTTTATAATTATCCGTTTTAGTCCCATAGCCAGTTTTAAATGGACCCTTACAAATACAAATGAGACATTTAATTAACATTTAATGAAAAAGTCCTATGCCAAAATGTATTTTTACACCATTTAAAGTATAATTACTCTCTAGTATCTACAGTAGTCTCTTCTGTGGTTCATTTCAATTCATTTCAATCCCCAGCAAAATAGTTAAACTAATTGCTCTGCTATGCCATCTAGTGTCACTTGACTGTATTGCAGAAGATAAGCTGAAAGGACGGCCTCCTATTTTTAGACACTCCCATCTCCAGAGAGACCGGTGGGTGTCCAGAGGTACCTACAGATACCTGAGGCGACTCAATTTTCTGTGAACCACTGTACTGTATCGACACTCGCTGTAGTGGGTGCCTTGCCTTTACCGCAGCCCGCTGTCCCACAAATTACCTGTTTGATATTCATTAGCACTCACACTAATGAATGGGCCATTATTAATTGCTTCCTACCAGTCCGAGCAGGTTTGGTTCAAACGCCTGCTGTGGGGCACAAATCCACTGTAAAATCGTGTACGAAATTTCCCCCGAATGGATCCACTCCACTCTTCTTTTTGAAGTGGTAATGGATTTACGGTGCGTGTAATTTCCTGGAGGTATAGCGGATATGGGAGAGGGCCACACCTGGGTGCGAAGGATAAGGAAGTAAGGTTTGAGGCCGTCCCGTAGGCACAGTGCATGCTGCCTGTTATCTGCTCGTTGATAAAGGAGCTTGGGTGTCCCTGCAGTGGGTTAGCGATAATGCTGGCAGAAGTGGCCATGCATCTTTAAACTGTGACGAGATGACACGGGAGCGGTGGCGCGTTGAGTCAACAGTCACCGGGTTGATTAGAGGAACCAGTGGTGGAAGCTGAATTAAGGAATGAGCTGGTATATTCTTAAGCTATGTGGCTCCATAGAATACTTTAAGAGAAGAAGATCAAAGGGTTTGTGGTTTCAAAAATATTTCTCCTTCAGTTAGGGTTCATGGATACTGTAAGGCTGTACATACAGTATATAACATTATTCATGGGTTAGAGTTCATTGAATCTAAAGTTTAACAAACAGATGTGCCATTTCAAAACTTCACACGTCCTGCCATGGCGAGGCCAGTAGATTTTCAGAGGATTTGCAGATCAGCTATTTTTGCTAGTTTCTGCAAAAATACGCTTTGTTCTGCATAACATTTTGAAAAGCAAAACAAGGAAAGAAACCGGTGACAAAAAAGCATTTGCAGGACATTCTCAAGAAAGGAGCAGTAAATACTGAAGAGTTGAAACACCACAACATTTGTGCTGCATAAAGAAATTAGAAATCAGGGATGCGCTGAAAGCTGACTACCATGTCTCCAGCTTGCATCTCTCTCTCTCTCTCTCTCTCTCTCTCTCTCTCTCTCTCTCTCTCTCTCTCTCTCTCTCTCTCTCTCTCTCTCTCTCTCTCTCCCTTGTTGAGAATACATGCAAATGTGACTTGTTTAATAATCACAAATTAAATCTCTCTCTCTCTCTCTCTCCCTTGTTGAGAATACATGCAAATGTGACTTGTTTAATCATCACAAATTAAAACATCACAAATTAAGCAATACAAATTCATAACTTGTTCTCTCCCAGCAGAGGGACGTAAATTCTACAATGAACTAGGATAAAAATGGTTGCCTATGTCTAATCTGGTGTGCCCTCTGCTTCAGATCAGTGTCCCACCAGACACAACAATAACCACTGATACGCTACCATAAAGAGTGTTTAAAATAATGCTTTACACATTCACACATTCAAGTCCTTGATGGCTTTAAACATAGCTTGTATTCAGGGCCAGCACCAGTGTGTAGTAGAACTGTGCTGTACAACGAGTCCAAGCAGAGTCCTAGCGAGCTCCTAATATGGAGCGTATTGTGATAGTTTGGGGGTATGTACATGGAGGTGGCTTGCAGGATGGATGGCAGGCACTGTGTCCTCTGCAGTCTCCCGTTGCAGGGCAGGACTGAGAGAACACAGTTCACCTTCATCTATCAGCTCCATCGCCGTGACCGCTATAACTCATCCTTACCTACACAGCCAGATTATGGAAAGTGAAAACGGAGTTAGAGGAAAAAAACTGCAGCAAAGAACGGAGAAAGTAGAAATGCAGAAACAGAGAGGGAGGTCATCCTCTTATAGAAGGTGGAGAAGAGGATATCTGGTGTATTCTTTTAAGAGAACCTTGCTGGAATTATAATGAATGCTGATGTTCTTTTTACGTGTATTTGCTCGAACTCTGACTCACCAGTCACCACCGTCTCTCTCTCTCTCTCTTTCTCTCTCTCTCTCTCTTACAAACACACACATACACTCACACACAGAAACAAATTTGTGGTCACAAAGGCACTGTTCTTTCAGAGGCTGACATTATTGAATTAGCTGTGGACCCATGTCTGCCGTTACATGCGGAGGTCCCAGTCGTTTATTGCAGATGAAAGCGATTAGGCCTCCAGTCCTCCTGGTAGGCGCCGTCTGGCCAGGCTCAGGTTCAATAGCAGATCAATAGGGCATAAACGGGTTATCATAATTCATATGAACCGCATCAGAGTACGAGGGAGACAAAGTGCTGTGAATACAGAAAGAGGACAGGGTTAATCATGTTCGACCCTCTCCCCTAATATAGAGACGATAGAAACAACCCTAGAACTTTGTCCTCTGTGACGCATAGCCTCACTGGAGCCTATTCTGGTCCTGAACCGCCAGCCTCTAATGTCAAGGAGGAAACGTACTGTATGTCACTGTTTGTTTACAGGTGCATGGAAGACCAAAAGGGGTGTGTGTGTGTGTGTGTGTGTGTGTGTGTGTGTGTGTGTGTGTGTGTGTGTGTGTGTGTGTGTGTGTGTGTGTGTGTGTGTGCGTGCGTGCGTGCGTGCGTGCGTGCGTGCGTGCCTGCGTGCGTGCGTGTGTGCGTGCCTGGGTGCCTGCGTGTGTGCATGTGAGCAGGTGTAACCCATCTCCTGAGGAGTGTTCTACATACAGTCACCTTGGGCAATATCTGTCCTGGCACAGAGCACTGGTTGCACTGGGGCAGCATGACAGACAGACTGACTGACTGAGTCAAACCAATTGCGTTGACAACATAATAATATCTAGACTCACCGGACCCCCCTACACCAGAGGGCAGTTCTGTGCTGTATTGCTGTTTGATTGATTGATTTTGCATAGGAAAGGGTACAGTTTCATGACAGTGCAGTTCACGGGTGGTATTGGGGTCCTTTTTTCATATTTCTCATAACTCATTGTGTACTCATATAACACAATGTAAAATAAATGGTATTCTATTTACAATAGAAAGGTCAGGGGGAGGTAAGGATATGCTTTCTTTTCTTTTACCAGTTTTGAGTAGCAGCCACCTCTAAGTTGCTATTCAGTGCCATTTTAAAGGAAGGTTACAGGGAAGGTAGGGATTTACACTCATGTAAGGCCTTCAGTAGGGTGTTCCACATTCTAGCGGCATAGCAGGAGAACGCATTTGACTTTTTTTTTCTTTTTTTTTAAAAATCTGGTTTGGACATGATCTGTGGCGCTGCCTTGTGTTATAATTGTGAACGTCCTTGATGTTTTGGAAGTATTTTGTGAGGTACATGGCTTTCTTAGTGGTGTAGTGTATCTTATACCAGGCCCATTGCAAGATTCTGTATTCTGTCAGCTACCGTGAGCCACCCCACACTTAGAAAGTGATTAGCGGTATGGTGAGCCCGAGATGGAAGGTTAAGCAGGAGCCTAATTAGTTTGTTTTGGGCTGTTAAGAGCCTTGTTTTTATGGCCAGCAAGGTTCTCAAAAGAATACACCAGATATCCTCTTCTCCACCTTCTATAAGAGGATGACCTCCCTCTCTGTTTCTGCATTTCTACTTTCTCCGTTCTTTGCTCAACACAATCTACTTTGATCATTTCACCAGATCGTCTGGAGCCGGCTGTGTTCCATTGGACAGACCACATTTGCATGAAGTTGAATTCAACCAACTTTATGCAATTGTCAGATACAGCCACTTGTCAAATGATGATAAACACAGCCTCTTGCTGTGCTTTGTTAACAAGAAACCGGTTAAGTGCTAATCTGACACCACTTCCGTGGCTGCTATGCATCATGGTCTATTAAAGCAATAAGCCGAGCAAGGCCATAGTTTAACATGGATTTTAGAACAGCAAAGAGGCATAGTGAAGCATTTCTATTCTGCACGTCTCACATGTTGGGAGCTCTGTAACATTTCTTGTCTATTGGCGGTGCGCGGTGCTAAAGTGCAGAGACGTGAATATAATAAACTGTAGGTTTATGTATCCCGGTGATACCAACTCTTTGTAAACTCTGTGTCTGCGCTGTTTCAATCGTTCAGCTCCATCTTTATGTGATTCAACACACCTAAGAAAATCTGGATTTGAATTTCCTCGCCTCTCTGAAACGACCGCAATAAAAGTAATGTCCTAGCTGCTTCTCCCGGGGTGGATTTAACACCACATACCACATGAACCGCTAGCAAATGCCCCCTTAACTGTGTCATCTAACGAAAACATCTCCCCTCTCCTTGGCCAGAAATGGCAGCAATACGAGGAAGTGTTCTTTTTGTTATTCCATTCCAATTTCCATTAAAGCTGACATTTCATCTAAACCCAACCCTCTGGGGAAAAGCAATAGGAAGGACATGAAGCTATGTGCAAATACAATTAACCCTTAAGTTCTGTTCGGGTCATTTTGACCCGTTTTACATTTTCATTTGAAAAAAAAAAGGTAGAAGTTAAAATGTTTTCCACCTGAAACTCACTGGCCTTAAAGATTCTTCTGAGATGAACATGTAAAAAAAATATTTTTGCACTACACCCATGCTACACCCCCCTCATATTTTTTGAACCTTAACTCTCCCAACACTTTGAACGTTCACGTTCGCCCGATTTCGCAAGACCTCTCCGCCAATACGGCGCTCGTTCGGTTCGTTCGTCTGATGACTGTAAGCTGATGAGGGGTCGCGCGGCCGCCTACTGTAAACACATTTTCCGCGGTGATGGTGTAAAAAATCCATTATGCGTTAGATCAACGGAGAACAATTCACTTCCTTGTTGATTTCCTCTGCCTGTAAGGCTCTGTGGCCAGTGACTGGTCTTCTTCTTCTTCAACACATAACAGGCAAATTCACATTCATTCTCGCATGACGCCGCCCTCTGCTGCCTGGCAGACCAAAGTGCACTATTGCACAACCAAAAAAAATAAAAAATAAAAAATAAATGTCTGTCTGTCTATCTACTATAACGTCGCAAAGGTAAGCCGCTTTTTGATGGCGCCAGACCCAATAAATAAATAAATAATCTGGCAGTAGGAGAGTTAAGTGCTGTTCGGGTCATTTTGACCCGGAAGCACAGATGCACAGAAATACACAGTATTATGCCAAAACACAGACACACAGTCACCCCCACTTCTAACACCCCCCCTTCCGAAGCCCCATTCCGAACCCTCCCCCCCTCCCCCCCCCACACCGCCCCCCCCACACACACCTAACCCCCCCCTCCCCTGATGCACAGAAATACAAGGAATCATGTACAAACACAGATACACAATCACCCCCTAACCCCTTCCACCCCTAACCCCTCCAACCCCCCTCACCTGCTGGCGATTCCAAGATGGCGCCGTGGCATGGCGACACGTTGAGAGCTGCTCTTGCCTTGTTGCTGGTTTTTATGTTGTATGTCACTGTTTTTGCACGTAATGCGTCCTGTACGATGACCTACGATCGCCAGACGTTACTGGACTTGAGATTTGTTGCCTCGGACGTTTTCAGACCGGATTTGCCGGGAGAACTGTATAACAACAACAGCAGCACGGTTCCAACATGGCGTGGCCATAGGAGGAAGAGAGGGAAGCGAGGGGGTTCACTAGTGAAGCTACGTGGACGCCCTTCGCGACCACCCATCCCCAGCATACTGTTGGCAAACGTCCAAGCGATCGACAACAAGATGGACGACCTCCGAACCCGGCTACGCGTTGAAAGGGATATAAAGAACTGCTGTGTGCTCTGTTTCACGGAGACGTGGCTGAAGGCTGACGTTCCTGACAGGGCGGTACAGCTAGATGGCTTCTCTGTGTTCCGCATGGACCGTTCGATGGCAAACACGGGGAAGACGAAAGCGGGCGGTGTTCTGTTTTACATCAACGACTCTTGGTGCACTAATGTGGACATAGTCTCACACCACTGCTCGTCGGTGCTGGAGCACTTAACACTACGGTGCAGACCGTTTTACCTACCCAGAGAATTTCCTTGTGTGTTGCTGACGGCTGTATACATCCCACCAGAAGTGAATGCATCCGAAGCTATGGACGAGCTAAGCGATGTCATTTGTAAGCAGGAAAATAAGCACCCGGAAGCCATTTCAATCGTGGCGGGGGACTTTAACCACTGCAACTTGAAATCGGTGTTGCCGCACTTCTACCAGCACGTTAAGTGCCCAACAAGGAAGGTAAGGACGCTGGATCACTGTTATTCCACCATCAAGGATGCCTACAAAGCGGTTCAACGGCCCCACTTTGGGAGATCTGACCACCATGCGGTGCTACTACTACCTGCCTACAAGCAGAGGATGAAGAGCGAGCAACCCAGGGTGAGGTCTGTACAGTGCTGGTCCACAGATAATGTATCTAAACTCCAGGGCTGCTTTGAATCGACAGAATGGTCCATCTTCAAAGACTCAGCCACAAGTTTGGATAACTATGCTGACACTGTCACCAGCTATGTTAAATTCTGTGTGGATAATTGCATCCCAGCGCGAACCGTTCGCTCCTATCCCAACGAGAAGCCGTGGATGAACCAGGATACTCGTCTGAAGCTGAGGGAGCGCCGAGCCGCTTTTCAATCTGGGGACGAGGAACGGTACAAAAAATCCAGATACGACCTGAGGAGGGCGATCAGAGACGCTAAGAGACAATATAGGGACAAACTGGAGAACAACTATAGTGGCTGTGACGCACGGCGTATGTGGAGAGGGCTGCAGGCGATTACGGATTACAAACCGAAGCCGGCTGTTATTAACACCTCGGACTCTCTACCAGACGAATTGAATAACTTTTTCGCCCGCTTTGAATCTCACAACACGGACCCAGTTACACCGGTGCGGGGTACACCCGGTGCGGTGGAGCTGCAGGTGACACAACGAGATGTGAGTAAAACTTTTAAAAGCGTTGGGACTCATAAGGCGGCCGGTCTTGATGGGATTGCCTCACGTGTCCTTAAGTTGTGTTTTGACCAGCTTTCGGGAGTCTTTACTGACATTTTCAATATGTCCCTGTCATTGTGTGCGGTACCGTTGTGTTTCAAGGAAACCATAATTGTACCCATAGCAAAGAAAAATCCTGTCACCTGTCTTAATGATTATCGCCCTGTGGCTTTGACCTCTGTTCTTATGAAGTGTCTGGAAAAAATGGTTATATCACATATAACGCACATTATCCCTGCCAATACTGATCCATTACAGTTTGCATACTGTGCTAATAGATCAGTCGATGATGCTATTTCTCTCGCACTACACATTGCCTTGAAACATCTGGAGAATAAGAACTCTTATGTCAGACTACTCTTCATAGATTATAGCTCTGCCTTTAACACGATTGTACCATCTAAGCTTGTGTTGAAACTCAGGGGTCTTGGTCTGGGCAGTAGTATCTGCAACTGGCTGTTTGACTTTTTGACAGGCAGGCCACAATCTGTACGAATAGGGAACAAGCATTCATCTAAGATATTGACCAGGACTGGAGCGCCCCAGGGCTGTTGCCTCAGTCCCTTGTTGTATAGTCTGTTCACCTATGACTGTGTTGCCAGGTGTGGAAATAATTCTATTCTCAAATTTGCAGATGACACCACGGTTATAGGACTAATATCCAATGATGATGAGAGGGCCTATAGGAGGGAAATTGAAGAGCTAACCCTATGGTGCCAGAATAACAATCTCTCTCTAAATGTTAGTAAAACAAAAGAGATCATCGTTGACTTTAGGAAATCTGAAGTCAATCACAGTCCCGTAACCATAAATGGTTCACCTGTAGACATAGTGGACAGTTTCAAATTCCTGGGTGTTCACATAACAAACTCACTCACATGGTCTCAAAACAGCGAAGGTATCCTTAAGAAAGCGCAGCAGCGATTGTACTTTCTGCGGCGCCTCAGGAGATTTGGCCTAAGCACCAAGGCTCTTGTTAATTTCTATCGCTGTACCATAGAAAGTGTATTGACAGGATGCATAACAGTGTGGTTTGGTAACGTGACTGCTCAAGACAGTAAACAGTTACAGAGAATTGTGAAGAGAGCTGCCAAAATCATTGGCACAGAATTACCACAGCTACACACAATCTATAACACACGCTGTAAGAAAAAGACAGAGAACATCTTAAAGGACAGCTGTCATCCCGCCCATTCCCTGTTCTATCTCCTCCCTTCAAAAAAACGTTACCAGAGCATCAAATCTCACACCACCCGTTTCAGTAATAGTTTTTATGCTCAAGCAATCAGGCTGCTTAACGAAGAGATGGAAGCGAGACGTAGGTAGTCATGTACAATATACGCAGTTTTTAAACTGTACACTGTCACACTGTATGGTTGTTTTGTTGTTTTTTTGGGCTGTCCTGGGTGACCTGTTGTTGTCATTGTTTTGTGTGCAATAAGGCTGAGAGTGCTCTTGGCACAAGCATTTCATTGTTTGTCTGTACTTGTATGGATACGCATTTGACTAATAAACCGAACCTGAACCTGAACCTCACCCTTACCCCCTCCAAACCCCCCAACCCAACCCCACCTCCCTCCCATCACCCCCGCCACCCCAGATGCACAGAAATAAAAGAAAGCATGTATACTAACACAGACACACAGTCACCTCCTCCTGTCTCCTCCTGACAGCCTAGTGTGTGCGTGCGTGCGTGCGTGCGTGCGTGCGTGTGCGCGCACGTTTGTGTGTGTGTGTGCGTGTGTGTTGTCTCCGCTGTCTCACAATTCTGTTCCTCTTGTTCTTTCCCGTGGATCAAGGAAAATGTCATTATTTGTAGTCAGTGTGAAATCAATGTCATTATGTTTGGAGGCTTGCCTGTAATGCAGAATTTGTAAAGCCACAAATGATGTTAACTCAAACTCCCCTATGCGCTCCCATCTCTTAAGCTTTGATGGTGGACCTTTGATAACACATTCATTATGTGGTGCGCTGCCAATGCCTGTGAGCTGTGGTTGCATTTGTCGCTGCAAAAGATCTAATGCAGGGCTAGCAGGTAAGGTCCATGCAGGGCTCAGATGTCTAGCAGATCTATAACCTCACGGTTCACAATGCATGCTTAGATCTGCTATTTTCAGCTAATCAATTTCATGTAGAGGGAACAAAGAGGGGGATGTAAAGACCCCTGGGGGAGCCTGGTCAAAGGTATATTATACACTGGTCATGACATGCTTAGTTGCTGTGAACTTTAATAGATAGAGACATACCTCCTCTATGGAGCTCACAATGGGATCAGTGGAAGCTCATTTAGGGGCCTGTATGTGGTTCTGTAAAGTTCATTGGATAGTGGGCAGACTCCTACAGGTGTGACCTTTGCAGAGGATATGCATATGACTTCTCCAAACGTTTTTATTATTATTATTACATTTTTATTGTAAGTATGTAAGTATGTATTTCAAACAGTACAAAATCAACACCATTGAACTCTGTATCCCCCACCCTTCTCCCTTTAACCACCCCCATCCTCCCGGCAGCCCCTCCACCATCCTACCAATCAAAACAACACACCTCCTGCATCACAGAGTCAGCAGGTCTATCAGATCTGATATCACATTTGTCCATAAAGAAATTCTGCACAATATTTTAATTTGCCCCCGAAAACTTTTTTAAGTTATAGTAAATACAGTTGCCGGCAACAAGAAAAGAATACATGTAAAAAATATTCAAGTATTCTGGGTGCGCTATAGGACCCCAGCTGCAGCATTCCTGTTTGAGTGGTACTTAAAGAGAGATGCTGTAATGACAACAGAACTGAGAGGTGTCATCGAAAAGACTACTAAAATCAATGTCTGCCTTTAATTAAACAAAAAGTGCTGACGAACAAAGCACTGTTGTTGACAAAGCCCAATATAGAGTTGCTTCCACACACAAGTGGCCACAGCTACTTCACACTGACAGTGAGAGGAAAAGGTGGACGTAAAAAAAAAAAAAAAAAAGACGAGTAAAATGTTAGGTCTGACCTTCTCAACAGAATGAAACTTCACTGTGGAAGGTCAGTGACAGCAGCGACTTTCTCCTAAATGGCAAGACAGAAGACAGATGGAGATAAAGGAACCAGTCAATATGATTTAGAGTAAACTGAGGAGAACCTTGTTTGCACAAAAAGCCAGAGGAACAGTGTTATTGTCGTTCATAAAGCGGATCGTTTTGATATGTTTTATTGAAGGAGACACATTGTAACATAGTGAGACGGTATTTTGTTTTCCCACAAGACTGAAGAAAATCACTTCATGGCTCAGGCATGTGATCTATTTGGGCTACAAACACACTCGCAACATGTCACCCAAAGCATCAACATAAAAAACATATCACCCGAGGGGGTATAAACTAATTTTGCGACTGAAAATGTGAATACATAATTTTTCATCAGGTTCCAGTATGTTAGTTCCTTGGAAGCCATGAGATATTGTCTGTCGGAGAGCTGCCAAGAAAACACACAGAGAGATTTATAAAAGACTGCTCAACTGGAACCTTGATGAGAGAAAAGCACATTGTTTGCCATTTATCAGATGGTCTTTTGTTCTCAGAACAGTGCTACATGATATGTCAGTGCACCCATCAGACAAACAGCCTGTCTAGCAAAGATATGCTTGGCTAAATGATATGTTCAGTTGAAAAAACAACAAAACAACAATTCTTCTCATTCTCATTCTTCTAATATTTCCTTTACATGGGGGGCGGCTCTGGAGGTGGAGCCGCCACTTGGTTGAAACAGAATTCCCCAGTTCACAGGCCTATAGTGTCGACAAAGAGTCCTTGAGCAAGACAATTAACCCCTAACCCTGTAAGCCGGTGCCTTGCATAGCCTCCGCCATCAGTGTATGACTGTGTGTGCGAATGGGAGAATGTAATGCACATTTAGTCTGGAACTCTCACGTCACAGTAGATTTAACCATTTATTGCAACAAATGGAATACAGTTAAACTGGCGTTAAAGGGCTCCGATCTTGTCCAAGCAACTTGCTAGGCAAAATCAGGGATAGGGATACAATAGCGGTACAATAGCAATACATTGACATATTAGCTTGAATCAGCAGACATAAATCACAAGTATTTGAGCCTATGCCAGACTCTGATCAAAAGGTGGAGGCTGCATGGGTGGAGGAGGTAGCTAAGGTGCAGCAGATCCAAAGCTTCGGTTCCAAGACAAGCAGAGCTATAGTGAATGCAAGTCGTATTTAAAGGAGCCTCCCTTATGGAGCGTGAGCTCTGATTGTATATTGGTGTATGACAGTGGGATGTAATGACCAGCAGAGCTTTGAATGAGCAATAGGAAAAGGAGCTGACTGACAGCTGAGGCGGCTGAGACTCTTGTGTCCCACATAGAGGTCTTCACAGGTCCAATTTTACCTACCCGAACCCAACTGGACCCGGGGAAAATGGAGCCGGACCCAAATGGACCCGTTTATTAATAGAAATATGAGAACCGATACCCGAGCAGCACCGAGACATGTTGGAGCCGATCCGAACGGAACCGGCTGTTATTAGAAATATGACATTTGATACCCGGGCACAAAAAATGACGGAACCGGAGCCCAGATCCGAAATGACCGAATGTCAACGTTATTATGAAGAGGTGTAAATATTAAATAGGACTTTTTTAGTAATTTCAGTTCTCGGACCTACCCGAAGAACTATAACTAACGCTAAATCTTTATTTGTAATGCCCTTTGTGTAAATACAGTATGAAGGCACCATTTACCATTCAGGATTACAGTATTTTGGTGTGCATGTGTGTGTGTATTCAAGTAGATTCCTCTGAGTGTCCATGTAGTACCTTGTTCTGGTGTGCGCTATGCTCTACGAAGTGGTTTTTCACAGAGGTTCTGTCACAGTCCTTTGACTTTATTGTGATTAAATTGGAGATGCTGGCAACCTCTCACCTTTCGCTGCTCACCTTCACCTCACCCAGACCAAACACTCCACCCCCAAGGGAAACGTTGCCTATTTATCATTTACTGATACAATCACCCATGTGACCTCTGTACACACACAGGTCTCTACAATTCTCCACCAGCTTCTCTTCCACAAACCCACACATAAATACTCATATTCAGTATTCACACAGCAAAAGGCCAGGAAATGAAAACAATACAAAACATGTAACAAACAGTGATAAATGATGGACAGAAGAGGTGGACATAAATGGGCATAAAATGGACGCAGACAGACAGTTATCTCCATATATGGGCATAAATGGACACAGGCAAACAGATGGTCAAAACGGGTCCTATGACAACAGGCATAATGGGGTTTGCATTAAAGGGCGGGGCATTCATTCCCTATTTACATCCTTCCTGAGTTGGCCAGGTTGCCGACTAGATGCTCGGCCGCCTGAACGGCCCAGCTTCTAGTACTGTAAAATATGTACATCTCAGTTCATCATCATCATCTCTGGATCAAAGTGTCCTTTGTGGCTGACGTTATCATCACAAAGCTCTGACCCAGGACTAGCTGTTTCTCTAGACCTTTCTGTCTCTCTCTGTGTGTGTGTGTGTGTGTGTGAGTGTGTGTGCGTGTGCATGCATGTGTGTGTGTGTGTGTGTGTGTGCTTGCATGTGTGTGTGTGTGTCTGTGCCTGTGTGTGAGTGCAGGAGGTACAAAACAGCTGACGCTCTGGATGGATAATTGCATAAAGGCCACCAGAAGCTTTCAGACAGTTGTTCAAGGAGGCATTTCCACACTCGTTTTCACAGTAGTTCAACTGTATATCGAATAAAAAGCCTCGTCGCCCACATTCACTCTCCATCACAGAAGTCCTGCCCACCATAGACACACAAACAGGCTGTGGCATTTACACACTGCGACAGAAGCCTTAAAAGTTTAAACTAACGCCTTCACTACACTGCTTCACTTCTCCACCAACCCACCCCCAACCACCACTTGTGTACTTGCATGTACATACTGTAGGCCTAGCTATCTGTTTTCTTTTTGTGTGTACTCGTTAAAGTCACTCTGGTTTACTTTTCTTTAGCTACCCACTGTGAGCGGTAAATCCACTTACCGGGACAAACAGACCCTTGCTGTGTGTGTGAAGTGCATGGTCACCAAGTGAAAACAGAGAGCGAGAGACAAAGAGAAAGCACCCCTACATGTTTATGGACAACCGCCAAGAGAGGTGCGTTTGCCTCCGACATGCAACTTAATCATGTTTGTACCTTTGTCGTTGTTTTGTTATTAGTTTTTTAGTTTTTTTTTAGTTTTTCCTTCAGCATACTGTACGTGCTGTTAGTTCCATTTTAGGATTAAATAATGTTTTCTAAATCCCATAAAACAGCTCAGTTAGAGCTCATGCACTGCGAAACAAACCCCCCCACACACAGGCTGTTGTGCATGTGGTCAGTGCCTTTGTAGTCAGATCCATATTCAGATTAGGGGTGATATTGGCAAGAATCTCGCGATGCGATACTCATCACGATACTTGGTTCACGATACAATACATCACGATACATTGCGATACTATTGCGATACGATACTATTGCGATACTATTGCGATATATTGCAAAATTCAAAAGAATTTAAAAAAAATTGCCGAGCTTAAAATACATACATTGAATTAACTGAACATTGGAAATTCCTCCTAATGAAAAAAAAGTTTCCCATTCAGACAGGCAATATTGCCATTGATTATTTTCAAGGCAAAAAACACACCATGTCACTCTCTTTCAATTATATTCAATAACATTTCTGCTTACTTGGTTAATAGCATATTTCTTTTAAAAGCAGAATCAATAATAGGCCTATTTAATTTAGGCAAATTTATTTGGAGGAGAAAAGAGAGTCAAGAAATGTGTTAGTGCCTGCCAAAGATGTTTTATATACCTGTTTTTTCCTTTTTGTTTATTGGTTTGCTGTACAAGCTCTGGTTCCACACTATACAGTCCAGTTGGTGGCGGTAATGCACCCTCAAAGGGTTGCCAACCGCCAATAAACTCAAAAGAAGAAGAAGTCAGTCAGGCTAATGCTAAGCGTAAGCTAGCTCCGGTAGAACTTGTCGTTTTAAGGGAACTAAAAATGCTATCCTGGACAACAAGTGCCAGGTTCAACAAGTGCTGTCCATATCTACTACTCCCATCCATGGCCATGGACTTTATTTGGAATTATCGTTTGTTGTTCTTGTTCAACGTGAGTCACGCACGCATGCACGCGCACACGCACACGCACACACACACACACACACACACACACACACACACACACACGCTCCTCCCTCCACTGATTCCACTCTCTCTCTCTCTCTCTCTCTCTCTCTGTCTCTCTCTCTCTCTCACACACACACACACACAGAGCGAGGATTAGAGCCCATTGATTACCGCATGTTATGTTCTTTTTTTTTCCTCCAAAAGTATCGCGATAGGGCGGCCTGAATGATCGATACAGTATCCATGATCGCGATGTATTGGCATATCGATAATATCGCACACCCCTAATTCAGATACTGGGGATTTATGAGTATGGATGTTTTTAAAACTCTTTCTCGCTGATGGGTCAGAATTCAAAATAGCAGTCTTGGCGAGGCAGTGATAAAGACCGTTTTTGTTTGACTGGGGCTCAAATGTGGACCAATCTGGGGGCGTTTCATTTGGAGTGGGATTGTGAAAAACTTTCCTCCAAGTTCCTGATATAATACACATTTCATTCAAAGCAAGTGTGAGTATAATGGAGCGACGCTGGCAGTGTTTTGGCTGCATGTGGACTGAAACTACTCATCCCAATCTCAGCTCCATTTCATCCCGTCAGCAGTTAAAGGCAACAGTAGCACCTCCTGCACCATGGCCCACATTTGGACCATTTGCATAAACTGGCATCTTTAAATTATTCACAGCTGCTGTCTGACTAATTAGAGTATAGAGTGCCTGAGAGTTTGTTTTACCAGCGCGAGAGAGAGAGAGAGAGAGAGAGAGAGAGAGAGGAATTGAGGGAGAAACCCCTGCTGCTCATGCACTCACAAACACAGGTGCATGCATGACGCGCACACACACACATGCACGCACACACACGCATGCTCTCACTCACTCACTCACTCACTCACTCACTCACTGTGAGTACTGTGAACACATCTCAAGTTGTACTTCGATAGTACACACGTAATGCAGAGAATTATGGCGCGTACACAAACAGAGCCGGTTCTGGCCCCACGGGGTCAGCACTTTCAGCAGTGCTGCGATGCGCGGGTATTAAGGAAGCAAAGTCACCACAGTTTGATTTGATCATTGCTTTGTCAATTATGAAGGGATTTCTAAAATTAAAACGTCTCCATATTGCTAGGGAGGTCTACTTCGCAGAGAAACCGTGGCCTTTGCGCAGCCTTTGCATTTGATTTCACATCGCGATTTCGGTTTGAAAACTATTAACCGTGCAGCACTAGTTCTTTTCTGCAGAGGAGGGGGCGGTGGGGGCCTTTTTGGTCGGCGGGGCCTTACGCAGACTGCGTAAGTCTGCGTATACGGCCCGCCGGCGCTGTACACAAATACCATATAATTGCAAACTCACCATTTTCACCTAAACATTTAGCTTTTCTCTACTTAAAGGTTGTTTTTTTACAACAAGGGTTCATAATTTAGAATGGATTGTAATTAGAGAAAAGAAAAGATGAGTGTTAAAATGTTTTCATTTAATGCTTTCTATTGTTTTATTGATTTTAGTATTTTGATTTCAGTGGTTGGGGGCATGCGTACAAGTGGCTAAATATGTATTTTTAGACACAATAAGCCAGCCCAGCAATGTTCCTTGTTACTATTTACACCAGCCCCCATAAGTCACATCTGCCCATGAAAGATTGAGGTGCATCTTGGGAATTATTGTGGGCTCGCCTATAAGGCGAGCACACTTTAGATATTGTACGGGTTTATTTATCTATCAGGCAGGCGGTCAGTAGACGGGAACTTCGGTTCCTTTCTACTCCTACATACTTAGTGAGAAAATGAAAATAAAAACATCAATGTGTTCAGTTTACAGTGGCGAAGTGTGCTATTATTTTTTATAGCAATTGGCCAAATGGTGGCGCTGTAGGAAGCCTTCGAAAGTGCAAACTTTGAACAGGTATAGCTCATGCTGTGTTTTAGGTACAGCCATGAAACCTGTATACACGTATGCGTCTCCTCATGCCGAACAACTTTTACCCTCTAACTTTTGACCTCTGACCTTTAGGTCTCCCACAATTCGGAATAATATGAAAAACAGTAAAAATCTATCTCCTCCTGGTTTTTTTTCGTTACGCGCACAAAACCTTTTTCACATGAACTTTGGACCAATACGGTCAAACTAGTCTCGGCGGATTTCTTTTAAAGTGAAATATACATTTTTAATAATTCAATCAATATTGCGGTTTTATGCAAATTATTCTTCGGCCTCTAAATCATACATGCAAAGTTACACGTTCATGGCATTTGGCAAAGATGTGGAGGGTTAGTCAAAGTATCACTGAAACCAATTTTATTCCAATCGGCCAAAGGGGGGCGCTATACGAAGCGTTTGAAAATTCAAACTTCAAACGGGCATAAGTCATGACTCGTTTCGTTTGAAGACATGCAACTTGTTACACGCGTGCTTTGACTCGAGCGGAAGACATCTGTGTCGTTGTTAAGTAAGCTCCGCCCTTCGGTTTTCCGCCATTTTGAGCAGTTTGTAAAACGCGTAAACCCGCTTTTATTCTGGAATTTTCGCTCCACGTGCACAAAACCTTTTTTACGTGAACTTTGGACCGATATCTAAAGATCTGTCAGATCGGATTTCTTTAAAATTGAAACATGCCTTTTTAAATAAATTCAATGAATATTGCAGTTTTATGCAAATTATTCTTCTGCCTCTAAATCATACATGCAAAGTAACATGTTCATGGCATTTGGCAAAGATGTAGAGTGTTAGTCCAAATATCACTAAAACCAATCTTACCCCAATTGGCCAAAGGGGGGCGCTATATCATTTTGAGCAGTTTGTGAAACGCTTAAACCCGTTAGGATTTTTTTTGGCAATTTGCATGAAACATTCTACACACAATCTAAGGACCTTTATCTAATATGCCTATGAAGTGCACACACACAAAAAAAAAATAATAATAATGAATATAGCTGCAAGCAGCGATAAAGTGGCCAAAGCCAAAAACACCTCAAATCATGAACACAGCCTGCAATGTGCGTGAAATCTTGCAAGCACATTCCCAATAGGTCAAGGAACAGATACCACCCTTCTCACATTGGCCTGTTATAGCGCCACCAGTGGGTCAACTTTTGCACAACACATTTTTGGTCCAAAACGGACCAATCTTTGACGTCAGTAACGTCAAAGAGAGCACTGCCTGCGATCTTGACATTTTGTACATTTATAGCCATTGTTTTCTGGCTTGAAGCGAGCCCACAATTGTTTCGAAGGAACAATATTTTCTAGTTGTGTCTAATTATTGTGTCTAAAAAATAATACATATTTAGCCACTTGCATGCATGCCCCCAACCTGGGGGCATGCATGCAAATCAAAATCGTTAAAATCACTGAAATGATAGAAGTAAAAGAAAACATATTTTCTTTTCTCTAATGACTATCTATCTAAAATATGAACCCTTGTAAAAAAACAAAGTTGTCCTTTAACAGTGCAGAAGGAAGTGACTACAGTGGATAAATCAAAGCAGGGCAGCGCCGGCAGAGGGGAGCGGCCCGCTGACACTCTCCCTCGTCTAGAACATGGGCTTTTCCACCTCCTTCACTGATTTTCTCATTATCAGCTCAACTGTTGAACTCAACCGAAAGTGACAATTCCTTGATTACCATTAGGTCCTGCTCATCCCTTCCAGCAAATACTGCTCCCGTGCCGTGTTAGATGGCATTAACTATCTCTTCCTTCCCTCCCTCCCTCCCTCCTTCCTTGTCGGTGTGCGCAGGTGTTGGTGTTAATTTGTACACATGCATGTAATATGTTTTGTGCATTTATTTGTGTCATATTGTCCAGTGTGCACACATGCAGCAATGAGCAAAGTGTTCCCCACAGCAGAGCCAAATCCATCCATTAAATGCAGGGCGTGAGTCACTGTCTCCTGGAATCCACTGATAAACTAATGAAACGCATACAATAATTAAGTGCACAAAGCCCATATAATACATTTAAAGCACAATGTACTTCAGGGTTTGGATGCATGATGGTTTGGTACATTTTATTTAGCCTATTTCATGCATCACTGGAAAAATTGGTACAATGAAATGGTGAATTGTCTAGAGATGGTGCTTCTACGTTTAATAAACTCTTCTCGTCGTTGTGTGTGTGTGTGTGTGTGTGTGTGTGTGTGTGTGTGTGTGTGTGTGTGTGTGTGTGTGTGTGTGTGTGTGTGTGTGTGTGTGTGTGTGTGTGTGTGCGTTTGCATAAGGTGCATATATAAAGTATATATAAAACAACTTTTTTTAGTTTTTGTTTGTCTGTTATTTCGTGCAGCATTGCTTAAATCAGCACACACCAGAGGCCAGATGCCACAATGAACTTTCAGAAGTAACTTTTACAAGAGGGAACATCTAGTTCTATGCTTCTCACCGTCTCTTTCTTCTTCCACATATATCTCATTCTGTCACCTGGGGAGCCGTTTCACTGAATATCTATCCATGCATTAACACATTCTATTATCCACCCTCCTGCTTTGTTATGCAAGACACAATGCACAGGTATTAAATATTAAACCTACACAGAGAAAGAGAAGAATGACATGAATGAATCTGACTGCAAGAAGGACTATTACCTGTACAGTGTGATATTGACCATATTCACACAGGGGCCATCTTGCCAGACAATGAATTGCCATCCTATGTACACAAGCCCCCAGAACGGCTTGTAAATGTTGAAGCGGCCGCCCTACTGGCCAAAGCTGGAATTTCAGGCGGGGTGAAACATACATGCACGAGCATAAGAGCACGCCGCTGGGGTCTACATACAATAGGGTTCAATGGACGTCGACATCGTTCGTGACGTCATTACGTCTCGACGTCAAACATTTTGGCCACTAGGTAGTGGCCAATTTCAACCAGAATGCACCTGGATTAGCTACTTCCGCATGCTTCAAAACGCCACTGAGCACTTGCATTGAAATGATAGCTGGGGGCGGGGCTGGTCCGCTCTATATTATATATATACTCTATGTACAGTAGGTACAGTTTTCAATGCAAATTCCGCCAGGTGAATATGGTCTATAGCATATATAGGGTGCATGGAAACCAGGGCGGAGTGAGAAAACAGAGAGCTAAATCACCCTCATAAATCAAACTGTTTACTATTAATGACATGTCTTATTCATCAGCCCCATCCATCAATTATTGTACAATTTGCTTGAGTGATGACAGACCTCATGATTAAACTGTTGATGAATCGGGCAACAATAACCTTTTATGAGCGATTACTCTCCTTCTCTGTGTGTATGTGTGTGTGTGTGTGTGTGTGTGTGTGTGTGTGTGTGTGTGCGTGCGTGCGTGCGTGCGTGCGTGCGTGCAGATGCCAGACAAGTCCTCGTGGATCTACACCAACATTAACAACAACAACAACACTGGACTGGACTAAAACTCCAGGGAAAACTCTTCCCATTTCTGATCACTCTGTCTCGCACTCATTCCTTGATAACACTGCACTCAGGACATCATCACATTCACTGTAAAAGCCAGACTACAAGTCCTTCCCACCAGACTCAATCTTTCCATCCGGTTCCCCAGTCCCTCATTGCTTGCACCCCACCACAGAACAGACCACTGAAACATCTTGAATGTCTGTTATACATACACAGGGATGGGAGCGTTTCGCTGTTTCTACGTGTCATCTTTAAGACACCCAAACCTAACCCTTACCTCCGTGGGCCGACACTCCGTTGTCGAAATGATGGTTGTTCGAATGAGCGAGATTTCCCCCACAGGGATGTACTTGTACATAGCATGCCATGATAGAATAGTGGAACTCATAGCAAAGGACAAACTATCATGTATCCTCAGTGAGAAAACGTACAAACATTTCTGTGTCGTTCCATCGATGTTTCACCTCTGTGCTAACCAAGACATCTTTACATCTTTTAGAGCTAATACACGAGCTGTTGTGGTTTATGAAGAGGCCAGAATTGCATTAGGGATATCCTGCAACTCTGACCCTAGCCTAGAGCAGGGGTTCCCAAACATTTTTGTCTCAGGGCACCCCATAAACATATTTTTAATCCAAGGCACCCCTACATTATAATTTTCACTCCCAACACCTTATATTTATAGCATATTGTCGTTGTCGGGTGGAAACCTTATGTGTCCAAAACCGTTCATTTTGTATTTATCATCTATAAAATGTACTATACTAGTGAAAACAGCAGATCTACAAGCACACAACGCCTCGTATCACAATATTTTAGTGATTATGTTGCGAGGAAAACGTTGAGATAATAGCCATTTTGGTAAGAACTGACTGAAAATAACTTTGTACTTCAAGTTTAAAATGATACTAAATATTTGTGTCCAAATAAATTCCAAATATTATCAAATTATCTTGCGGCACCCCTGGACTGCCGCCACGGCACCCCAGGGTGCCCCGTCACCCACTTTGAAAACCCCTGGGGGGAGCTTTTATGAACACAGTCATTAGATACCTACCACTTCTTCATACCAGATCTCAGGGCTGGGCTATATTTGGCAGCCAGCCTAGGACATACCCACAGACTGGTTGTTAGAGGGTTTCAACAACTTTTGATAACCACAAAAGACGCAAAAAGGCTGGCAAAGTGTTGTGCTGTCTGCCTGTCTCTGCTATAATTGGCAGCCACCACATATGGCGGAGATGCTGTGCTTATACCCATAGTACTGAGTATTGAGTGACATGTTTATTGTCTCCACCAGCCGAAGGCATGGGGAGACTATGTTTTGCACCCTGTCCGTCAGTCCGTGTGTCAGATTTTTCCTATTCCTTCCTGATTGGCTTCCAAAGTTTTCAGGACTGCTCCGTTTTGAACAAAATGCGATTTCCGTGAAATTTTGCACGCACATTCCCACTAGGCCGAGGAAGAAATGCCACTTGAACATTTTCACATCAGCCTCATGGTGGCGCTATAACAGGCTGATTTGTGTTTTTACTTATAACTCCACTGATCAGTGTAAAACGTTGTATGCGCAGATTGCGCACTCCCTAGAGGCCAAGGAAAAACCTTTGCCCTGCATTTTTCAAATCTGCCTTTTAAGCCCGTATCAGAGTGTACGGTGGAGAGCTATCCACCGCAAATTTGAGGTGGAAAGCTTTCCACCTCAAGTCAGAAAATAAGTGCAGGCCATCATAGTACGCCACGGTGGAGACCTATTCACCGTGACTGACTAGTCTAGATTGACCAATCAGTGAATGGGGTGTAGAGCCTGTCTGTCTGATAGTAAAAACAGAGAGATGTGTTGGGACTCACAGTGTAAAGCTCTCCACCGTGAGGAATGATGTAACGTTGTAGTTTCATGACTCAAAAAGACTTGAAAAGACTACACCGCGGTGTAAAGCCTTCCACCGCCCAGGCGACTATGATGCCGGCTTCATAGCGCCACCAGGAGGCCGACTAATGTAAAACACATTTCTTTGTATTACTCCTTCAGATTTTATCAAAATGTCACAACTCGGTACACATGATCTCTATATCATGTGATGAAGATGGATATCTTTGCTTTTCCATATTCCATCCTGATTGGCTTCCAAAGTTGCATTTTAAGCACCACCAGGAGGTCAACTTATGTGAAACACTTTTTTGTATTAGTCCTTCAGTTGCACACCCACAGCCAACACACCTGGTGGAGACCTGTGCTCGGAAGAGCACTGCTTCTAGTTGTATCATGAAGACATATGCCATGACTATGTGAATGTAACTTTAAGTGTATGTGTGTGCGTGCGTGCGTGCGTGCGTGCGTGCGTGCGTGTGAGAGAGAGCAGTGGTGGAAAAAGTACTAAAATTATTAAAGTAAAAGTATCAATACTGCAATGTAAAAATACTCTGTTATAAGTAGAAGTACGGAATTCAAAATGTATTGAGTAAAAGTATTGTCATCAAAATGTACTTGAAGTACCAAAAGTAAAAGTGCAAAATGTTTGAAAATAGCAGATCTACAAGCTCACAACGTGTCGCGATGCGATCAGCTATTTGGTCTACAAGTGGTTAATGAATGTTTTATAATATTATAATTTAGATCTGCAAAGTAACTAGTAACTAAAGTTTTCAAATAAATGTAGTGGAGTAAAATTTGGATCCGAGATGTAGTGGAGTAGAAGTAAAAGTACGGGAAATTGGAAATACTCAAATAAATTACAAATAACTCAAAATTATACTTTACTTAACTAAATGTACTTAGTTACTTTACAATACTGTGTGAGAGAGATTGCATATATAGATACAGAAAGAGAGAGAGTGTAAGAGTGATAACGAGAGAGTATGAGACAGACAGACAGACAGACAGACAGACAGACAGACAGACAGACAGACAGACAGACTGCACCAGCACACTGTGTTTGGCCAAAGAAGTGTATTCTCTCACTGCATGTTTGAGTCTTGGCTGCCTGTGACTGTAAATTGACTCTAATGGGGCGCTGGGTCCAGTTCCAAACCATTCAGCATTAAACACATTGTTTGGCTTTCAGAGAGCACTTAACACCAACTAAAAAACTCCATCCTGGGTCAAAAGCAACTAAAAGTAAATTCCATTCCTGTAATGTTTCCTTCACACACACACACACACACGCACGCGCAGGCACACACGCACGCACGCACACAAGCTGCACGATATATCATTAATCATATCGTTATCTCGTATGAACATGCAGGATATCAATATCGCAAAAGGCAACGATATGGGTGATATAAATTCCCACCACTCGCCCACTGCTTTTAACCACAATATCCACGTGGAGTATATGTTATAAATCTTCTCTTCTGGGGGTCCCTGGCACAAAACCCTTTCAAATGGGGGTCCACAGCCAAATACATACAGTATTCATTTGGGGGTCCTTGACATGAAAATGTTTGAGAACCACTGCCATAGAATACTGAACAGGAAGTGCGCAGTGATTCACATCTTTTGCAGTGTTTCTCAAAGTGGATTTCAGTGGCTCTCTAGGTTCCTTTATGGGGGTCTAAATTGACCCTTACAATTCTTTAACTTTGACAGTGTACAAATGGAACCAAATGGACCCTAACGGGTCCATTTGGTTCCATTTGTACACTGTCAAAGTTAAGGGGAGACCTTCACATTTCAAAGTTTGAGAACCACTGTTTAATGGATGGTGTCAGGGCAGTCCACATTTTGGTGGCAGAGCAGTGTTGTGGAATATCAGTAATGGATGAGCCAATAGGAGTCTGGACAATATTCTAGGTGGTGAAAGGTATGCTTTATGTAAAATGATATCATGGGGAGAAATGCAGTAACACTTTGTGCAGTAGTTCTGCCAGGAGCACTGCAGGGCAGAGATCATAGTTATACTGTAGCTGCTTCAAGGACAAACTGAACCATAACAAGATAGTCTGTAAAAAGGCTCTGCACAATATCATAATGTATTGTAGAAGTGTTGGTAAAATATAAAGGTTATATAACTTCTTCCTCGGCAGTAGAATGTGAATTTCCCGTGTTTGGGGAGAGAGAGAGAGAGAGAGAGAGAGTACGTGCGTTCGCTCGCTCTTGCATGTGTTCCGCAGAGAGCCAGAGAAACACTAATGTCCCTGGTTCCCTGGCTAATTACTGTTCAGAATGTGATTACTTGAGGGAGTCTTTCTAACCTTTACACTTCCATAAATAATAGCTTTAACAGCAACGAGCTCCAACACTCTAATCTAAGAATAATTGGAAGGGGAGAAACCACTTCCTTAGCGGGTCTTTATGAAAGACTTCAAACTGAACCCTCCCTACTGCATAATGTGTGATCACTGCCACCCTCGGATACAATTGTTGCTCATAGGTCTGTAATGTACATTGTGGGATCTTCATGTATTCCCATCTGTCAGATGGAAACCTCAGATCTCCATATTTTGTTTTTGTATTTTAAAAGTGTCTTTCTGTTAGAAATAGTTAAGCACGTAAGCCCTATCTTATACATTGAAAATCTTTCAGAATCAATAGCCGATCTACAACCTCACAGCATTTAATAGCATCCACTATTGCCATGCATTTGATGTATTATCTTGTGTTGTCTTTGCTTGTGAATCGCTCTGGATTAAGAGTGTCTGCTAAATGCCTAAATTGTAACTGTCTGGTAGTGTTTGCTGCAGGTATCAGGACTAGAGGGGGAAGCGAGGGGAGGGATTGGGACTTACTGTACCCTATTTCCACATGAGGCATCTAATAATGCTTCCCTGCCCTCTCTAAAGACACACACACACACACACACACACACACACACACACACACACACACACACACACACACACACACACACACACACACACACACACACACACACACACACACACACACACACACACACACGCGCTCGCTTTAAAGGCAGAGTGGCTTAGACAAACATATATAGACATGCTCACCTGACCACCACCCACCCCCCTCTCTCCCGGGATCAATAACTTTGATCGCCACAAGTCTTTCTACAGGGCTCATAATCGATGTCTGTCAGCCTCCAACTCCCCTGGAGAGCTGACCCGAGGACGAGAGAGAGAGAGAGAGAGAGATAGTAAGAGTAAAGATAGTAAGAATAAAAGTGAGTTACCTCAAGTTACCTGAAGCCAGCAAGGTGGACAATGACCTGTAAGAGAAAGAGACAGTTTACAGTTTACAGTTTAGGCATTTAGCAGACGCTTTTAATCCAAAGCGACTTACAATAAGCAGATACAACATCGCAATAATAAACAAGATAATAGGTCAGTACATTAACAGCAATATAACAATGTAAATGGATATCTATCTAGAGAAAAACACAATATAATCAAGTTCTAAAGAAACCTAACAAACAAATGCTTCATGTATGGTCATTGATTTTACTGTAGTGCTAAGGGTTTAGGTGGAGTCTGAAAAGGTGAGTTTTCAGTCCACGGCGAAAGGTAGCGAGTGAGTCCGTTGTTCTAAGTGCGACAGGGAGTTTATTCCACAACTTGGGAGCCAAGAGGGCAAACTGTCTCGGACGAGTGGATTTTTGCCCTGGAGTTTTTAGCGAGGGTTCGGTCAGCATCCCTGTGTTGGCTGATCTAAGTGAACGAGTGGGGGTGTAGGGGTTGATCAGCTTTTGGAGGTATGGAGGAGCCATACCTTTGGCTGCTTTGAAGGTCAGCATCAGTGTTTTGTATTCCATGCGGGCCGCAACCGGGAGCCAGTGGAGGCTGCGGAGAAGGGGAGAGACATGTGAGAACTTAGGCTGGTTGAAGACCAGTCGTGCCGCGGCATTTTGGATCAGTTGGAGAGGTTTAAGTGCACATGCCGGGAGACCAGTGAGGAGAGAGTTACAATAGTCGAGTTTTGATATGACAGATGTCTGAATGAGGAGCTGCGCTGCCTCCTGGGTGAGGAACGGTCTGATTTTACGGATGTTATAGAGTGTGAACCTACAGGACCGGGTGACTGATGCAATATGTGCCTTAAATGATAGCTGGGTGTCCAGGACCACACCAAGGTTTCTAGCAGTCGGAACTGAAGTCACCAATGCATTATCTATGGAAATAGTGAGATCTTGCATGGGGCAAGACTTAGCTGGGAAGAAGAGTAGCTCCGTCTTGTCCGGGTTCAGCTTGAGGTGGTGGGCTGACATCCACTGTGAGATGTCGGCCAGACATGCAGCAATGCGCTCTTCCACCTGGGTGGCAGAAGGGGGGAAGGACAAAAACAGTTGAGTGTCATCAGCGTAGCAGTGATATGATAGATTGTGAGCAGAGATTACAGCACCAAGGGATTTGGTGTACAGGGAGAACAGCAGAGGGCCAAGTACGGATCCCTGGGGGACTCCCGTTTGGAGGGTTCGGGGGGATGAAAGCAAACCTTTCCATGAGACCTGGTAGGTCCGGTCCGACAGGTAGGAGGAGAACCACTTTAGTGCCGTCCCGGTGATGCCTAGGTCAGCAAGGGTGTCCAGGAGCAGCTGGTGATTCACTGTGTCGAATGCCGCTGATAGATCCAGAAGAATCAGGACTGCAGAGTGGGATGCAGCCTGGGCAGCATGGAGTGCTTCTGTGACTGCTAGGAGTGCCGTTTCTGTGGAATGGGCCGGTTTAAAACCTGACTGGTTGGGGTCCAGCAGGTTGTTCTGTGAGAGATGGAGAGAAAGCTGGTTAGAGACCACACGTTCAAGGGTTTTTGAAAGAAATGAGAGGAGGGATACCGGTCTGTAGTTCTTGACGTCCGAGGCGTCAAGAGTTGGTTTCTTGAGGAGTGGTGATACTCTGGCTGTCTTGAAGGCAGCTGGGACACAGCCTGAAGTTACAGAACTGTTGATGATGGCGGTTATGAAGGGGAGTAGGTCAGGTGCGATCGTCTGGAAGAGTGGAGAAGGGATTGGATCCAGGGCACAGGTGGTAGGTCTAGAGGAAGTCACTAGTTTTATGACGTCATCTGCAGAGAGAGGGGAGAAGGAGGATAGACATGTTATGTTAGGGATACAATTGCGTGTTTTCGACACTGTATTCTGGGGGAGATGGGAGAATGAACTACTGATATCATCAACCTTCTTTTCAAAGTAGGTGACAAAATCGTCCGCTGAGAGGGATGAAGGAGGGGGGGGAGGGGGGGGTTTGAGGAGGGTTGAGAATGTGCTAAACAGTTTCCTAGGGTTTGAGGTACATGATTGGATCTTTGTGTGGTAGAATGATGATTTTGCAGTGGAGAGTGCGAGTGAGAAACCTGACAGGAGTGCGTGAAAGTGAGATAGGTCCTCTGGTTGCTTCGTCTTGTGCCACTTCCTCTCTGCCGCCCTGAGAGGTGTTCGCTCAGTTCTGAGGGTTTCAGATAGCCACGGAGCCGGTGGATTTGGGCGTGCTGGCCTGGTCGAGAGAGGGCAGTGCCGATCGAAGGCTGAGGAGACAGAGGAGAGAAAGGAAGATGTTAGAGTGTCAGGAGGGAGAGAGGGAAGGATATCTGGGGTTGGGAGGGAGGAGAGAATGGAGGAGGAGAGAATGGAGGGATCCAGGGTCCTCAGGTTGCGTCGTGTGGTGACAGTCCGAGGGAGGGTCTGTTTAGATCTGTGGATAGAGAGGGAGAGGGAGAAGGTTATGAAGCAGTGATCAGAGTATTTTACAGGGGTAACAATGAGGTTTGAGGGGGAGCAGGCTCTGGTGAACACAAGGTCCAGTACATTCCCTGCCTTATGGGTGGGAGGGGAAGGGGTGAGGGACAGATCAAATGAGGACAATAGGGATGTAACGGGGAGATACTTCTCTTCAGTTGGTAGGTTGAAGTCACCCAGTAGAATCAGGGGTGTTCCATCCTCCGGAAATGAGCTGATCAGAGAGTCCAGTTCTTCCAGAAAATCCCCAAGGGTCCCTGGGGGGCGGTAGAGCACAATGATGGTGAGAAAGACAGGTTGTGTTATTGAAATGGCATGACATTCAAATGTGGACAGAGATAGGTGAGAGAGGTTTAGAGAGAGACAAAGTGTCTGTTAGGAATATCACATGCATGAATTCATAAATAAATACATAGCTATTGGAATAATCATTTTAAAAAAGAGTCATAACTCCATATCTATTTGCATAAAAATCTTAAACTACTAGCGTGGGAATGGGCAAGTAAATGTATATGTAACCCTATCCTTCTGCTGACCAGCCCCAGCGAAGTCTGTATGTAGATACCAGGGCAGGAAAGATGGACAAGGAACAAGACGTTGAGAGGCCAAGCAAACCCTCGTTTATTACACAGCTCTTTGGAAACAAAGGGAAAAACTCACTGTCCGTTTTGTATTCAATACACAAACACTTGGACTTACAATCTAATGTACAAAGTGTATTCAATAACTTTAGTTGCCTCTTGCCTATATGGTAGGCAGTAACTGCCTGGTTAGCCAGCCAGCCACAACACTGTCACACTATGCTGCCGTCCCGTGCAGTCTTCATGTAGATTAGCTCACACACAGTTAGCCATTAGCATGAACATTATTTACACACATGTACAGGAACAGTAACTAAACAGTAAAATCCTTAACACAACACATGCCTCCTGAAACAAACATGCTCTGTAATGTTTTAGAATTAACTCAGACTTTGATATACTATTTTAAATAGCTTTTAGTGGCACAGTGTAGAATCCCTCCTTACCTTTGGAAACAAAGGGAAAAACTAAAGCCTACGGTGGCTGTGGAGGGACAAAAAGACAAAAGGCACAGCAGCAGCATACACAATACAGGAGAAATGCGCCATCTGCTGGCAAACATATATCAGTCCCTTACATATATCTATATATATTATGTTTTGAGAGGTGCCAACTGCTGCAATACGTGACTTTGTGTTTTTTTTCTCCATTGTATCAAATACTGATGTTGTACGTTTTCCAAGTGTGTCTCCATGTCTGTCGTACTGTATGTCCCTGTCCTGTGTGACGTCATGTGGGTCTATTATCATCAGCAGCAGCAGCAGCAGCAATAGCACCACTCACTTCACACTGGTGTGATTTTTGGTCTGGTTGCCCCTGCAGGGCAACCAGACTATAGTACTGTCCGACTTTATTTCATCAATTCATCTTTCCCTTTCTAAATAAACTTTAATTTGCCACGCTACTTGGGCCATATGTAATTGATTCCTTGCATTTAGCTAGGAGATATGTTATATTGTTTAATTTACATGAATTTATTCGTGACTACATTTTCTCCATTGACTTTAATAGAAAAATAAACTTTCCCCAAATATGGAGACGACATCATAAATCACATGAGACTGACACAGTATGTCCATATATGGGCATTCCACCCCATTGACTTGAATGGGGAAAATGGTAAGGCAAAATTCATTCGCAAGTGTGACAAGTGCAACCACACTTGCAATTTCCAATTTAAATGTTTAATATGAAATGAGAATGGTAAAAAGACAAACCCTATTGTTACATCCCCTGACCTTTTTACTGTAAATATATTTTTTTCTGTTTTCTGACCGTTTTATGATTTTATCTTTGCATAGTACCATGCATAGTTTATTTGTCTGTCATTTAATGTTTTTAAGAGGACGATAGAGAGTACAAAAGGACCCCAATGTAAACAAGTCATTGTGATGTGGTTGAAATCCTATTAGTAGACCTTGTATCTGAACTGTAATGTCCTGTACTTTTAATGCAAACTTCTAATAAACTATTCAATCCATCAGTGAACCTCCCCACCACTAAATACTTCCATGTCTCCAAGCCACAGCCACAACCATGAACCCAACACAGACCATAATGTATAATTGGTGATTAGTCTGGAATACAGTGTAGATTGTGACAGATACGTTTTTATTTCCAGCTCCCCTGTTAGCCAACAGTGGACAGATTGTGATTTGCACTGTGCAGCCATGCAGCACTATTCTCAAGCCTGGACAGAGGCCTAATGGAGACACGCACACGGCTTCTATTAGCGAGCTGTGAAATCTGGTGGCATCAAATATTAAACACTTCCTTATGGAGCAGTGAGCACTGCTTGACTTGTTCCATAGAACAGCCTCTTAAACCTACAACTGGCAGTGGAAAAAAGAAAGAAAAGGAATAATGCACAGCCACATGCACGCAGTTACGGTTTGTTTCATTTTTGGGTTAGGGTTAGCGTAATAATGTATACATTTGTCCATTTGTGTGTGTGTGTGTGTGTGTGTGTGTGTGTGTGTGTGTGTGTGTGTGTGTGTGTGTGTGTGTGTGTGTGTGTGTGTGTGTGTGTGTGTGTGTGTGTGTTTTCCAAGGTTTTTGGGGCTTTCTGCCTTTATTTATATAAAGTGGAGATAAACAAGAAACGGGGAGAGAGATGGTCGGCTTATGTACCTATGCTGCCTGTATGTGTTTGTGTGGAGCGTTAAGTCCCCACCGTGTCATCTGTTAATAATTAATCTTCATATTTCAAAACAACACCAATCATTTCCGAACACAGCGGAGAGAGTGTGCTTAATGAAATGAAATGTCCCCATTACATCTGACATGACTTCCAGCCTCCCACTGAAACCTGATTTAAAGGATTTAGACCAGAATAGAGTGGAGGCAGAGAGAGAGAGCATGCGCGCGCACGAGAGAGAGAGAGAGATCACTGAACTTTCAAAAGAACAGAATCTTTAATTCTTGTGGTACGAACGGAGAACAGTTCTCTGGTACAGTGTACCTCACTGCAGAACTGGTAGAGTTCTAGCCTGGCTCAGCTATGTACATTTTTCTCAGCACCCAAGTCATGAGGGAACCAACCAGGGCCCAGTATGCAAATGTAGGGCGGGCTTATCACGTAGCGCTACTCTGATTGGTTGTAGGGGAGGGTGTATCACCTTTGCTGTTACATTCCACTGTGTTTGTATCGTTCCACTTTGGTTGTTGCATTCCACACTGTTTCTTGGGTTTCTGGGGCTACTCTGATTGGTTGCAGTGGCGGGCGCATCACCTTTGCGCTACTCTGATTGGTTGTAGTGGAAGGCGTATCACCTTTGCTGCTACGTTCCACTGTGTTTGTATCGTTCCACTTTGGTTGTTACATTCCACTGTGTTTGTATCGTTCCAATTTGGTTGTTGCATTCCACTTTGTTTCTTGGGTTTCTTGGGGGCTACTCTGGTTGTTGCGTTCCGCTTTGTTTCTTGTGTTTCTTGGGCTACTCTAATTGACTGTAGGTCTAACCAATAGTCCATTTGAATCATTAACCAATTAATCAATCCATGCAGTGAGGCTAGTACACTTCTCCGCTACAGCACTGGTATGTTAGCGTTTACACAGTTTTAGGTGACAAAATGAACACTGATGCAGTGAACCTCACTGCAGAACAGGGATATCGTTCGGTTAATTCTGCATTAGTTGGAGCGCGATTGCAAGCAACAAAAGCTTTGGTTCATTACGATGTGCGGAGAAACAGGAAACAAACCTGCAGAAGCCAGAGAAATATAATGGATGGACGCTAAAAGACTGAGATATGGAGAACATGAACAGAAACAGACACACCGTCTCGCTGTGTGAGTGACAGCCTCACCAGTGACCTCTGAATGATTTATCCCTGGACACGCTTCTGTCTATCAGATTATCAGAGGCCATTACCATCAGAGATCCAGGTGAACGGGGGACAGGCAGGAGCCACTGTGCAGTGGTGGAAAACATACTCAAATCTTTTGTAAAAGTATCAATACTGCAATATAGAAATACCCTGTTATGAGTAAAGGTCCATAATTTAAAATGCACTTGAGTAAAAGAACAAAAGTGTTAATATCAAAATGTACTTAAAGTACCAAATGTAGAAAGTACTCATTTTGTAGAATATCCCGCTATATAGATGAAGATCTTTTGAAAATAGCAGATCTACAAGCTCACAATGCGTCACATCGCGACACATATTGTGAGCTTGTAGATCACAATGTGTTGATGCTTCTGAAAATACTCCAGTAAAGTAAAAATCCCTCAAAAGTACAGTACTTGAGTAAATGTACTTAGTTACTTTACACCACTGCCTCTGTGCATCATTCGTTACCATTTAGACCTGAGGCCGATCTAAAATTACATTGAATGGGTTAGATGTTGACCTACAGGCCACAGGGACCAACTCACTGCCAATGTACTTGTGCTATGCTAGGACATTCATCAGATGGAACAGTTTATATGCAGCATAGAGAGAGATGGTGGGCTTACCTACGGTACAGTAGGTGCCTGGACCGCTGCCTGTGTGTGCTTGTGCGGAGCGTTAAGTCCCCACCGTGTCATCTGTTAATAATTAATCTTAATTTTTCAAAACAACACCAATCATTTCCGAACACAGCGGAGAGAGTGTGCTTAATGAAATGACATGTCCCCATTACATCTGACATGACTTCCAGCCTCTCACTGAAACCTGATTTCATACTATTTGACACCAAAATCTCCGAAAGCTATTTAGAGTCTGGAACTACACATTCCGAAATCTGTTTGTCATTTCCGTTCACATAAATATATGTTTAAATATCTTTAGATTGTCTTTTTTATTACCATTTTTGCCAATAAGCAAATGTATCCTAATATGAATCATGATTTATATTAGGATACATTTTCACGACTAAAGACGAAATGGAAGTGGAGAGGAGGCTTCAGATCTGCTTTCCCCTTTAATCATCAAAAGTGCAAGCCTGACACTCCATTATTCAGTCTGAAAAACCTCTCAATGCAGCTGGTTTCTGAGATGGGTGTGTGGCCAAAGTGTGACTCTCCGAGAGCTCCGTTCAGCTGAAGCTAGCACGATTCTGGAGCCTGGCTACTTCCGCGCTTCAGACTATATGACTGTATGAAAATTGTGGGAGGCAACAGTCTGGCCATGTGAGACAAAATCTACATACTAGATATTGTGTACAGTATAGTCCTGGGATAGAACCCTGGCGAGACTCAACTAAGTATAGGGTTTAAATGGTTTTAAAGGATGATTAAACCAGTGCACAATATATACAGCTCTGATCAATTGCAATCCGGACTACCTTGACCGGTGACTCAAAGCGACAAATCTCAGGTGCTGATGTAGAATGCTGAAGATATTCATAGAGGTCCACTTTCAAGGTGATTTCTCTGCTAGATATTCAACTCCTTTCAGATTTCCTTGCTGTGAGTAAGCTGGCATGCAATTACTACTCTTACAGTCATTAATGTACTTTTCACAACTGTATTATTTTTTATTGAGGAAGTAATTATTCTGCTAGAATCATCGCTCTGACCTTTGGGCCAAGAAAACCATTGGCCGGCTCTGCTGAGATTGAGATCGCAACCCCAGCAGCTTCTGAGCGGACCGCTGGAGACTCGTTATTCTGTAAACGTACCAATAGAAACGGCAAGAAAGAAAAACGGAGCAGAATGATTGTGACTGTGCTGACATGTGTTTATGGAGGCCTCTGTTTTCTTCGGGGAAGGGGGTACATTTACAGCTAACCAATCAAATAACAACAATTAATCTCAAGGCCATGGGAAAGATAGAATCGCTAGAGATAAGAGTGTTGAAAGCCAGGAGAGAACGAGAGCGTGAGACACCGTGGCGCTGAGGTAGACGCCCACGGTTTTAACCCATTTAGGCCTAGAATTATTGGCTGCTTTAACTGTTGAAAAATCGCAGATATACAAGCTCACAGCGCGGCACCGAGTGCCGCGCTGCAAGCTTGTAGATCTGCTATTTTTGAAAAAGTCATGAAAATGTGTGCAAATCTTTGAATGTATTTTAGAGCGAAACGTTTGTAGCGTTTGTAACTCCGATTTTGCTTCTGGGTGGTCCTTGGAACTATAATATTTTGAGATTTTTACAGGGGTCCTTCACATGAAAAGGTTTGAGAACCACTGACATAGCAGTCTCTCAAGAACAGACTAACTGAGCTCCAGTTCAAGTGAAAAGGACCTTTTCTTTGACGATGGCTAAGCCAGATTGTTGACATAAAAACATTAGGTTTTTCACACAACCTTAGAAGGATTCAAAAGACACTTATAGAAATATATATATATATATAGGTCAAAATTTACATTTTCACGATTTTTCAAAAATAGCTTGTATATCTGCCATTTTTCAATAGTTAAAGCAGTCAATAATCCAAGGCCTAAATTTAAAGCAACCCTGTAGAGAAGTGAAGGAGTGAAAGAGAGGGATGAGCAGAAGGAGAGAGTGTTTAGGATTCAATTAGCCTTGCCTCCCCTCGTTAGACTGGGCAAGGAGCTGACAGCTGGAGGGGAAAGCAGCAAGGCCCAGAGACACACACATCCACTCTGTGTTTCTGCCGTGACAGGTGACTCCTCAGTCACTCACACTGGACCAGCAGGGAAACACTGTCTGAGACAAAGGACAAAGGAGGGATATTCAAAACCGGAGTTAGGAGCCGTTCACACTGCGTTTTGGCAACGAGAATTCCACAAAAGAAAAAGTCAGATAGGCCTTCCGTTCAGACGACAACGGCATGTTCGGGGGTTAAAAACGGAACGATCTTGAAACGCAGAGCTCTCTCCCCTCGCGTCACCGTGTGAGCAACAGAAACGCAAGAAGCAACAACGCATGCTAGTCTTTTTCTCTCCTACTAATACCATAGAGTATATATAAAATAGAGAGCGGACGAGCCCCGCCCCCACTATCATTTCAATGCAAGTGCTCAGTGGCGTTTTGAAGCAACTACGTGCTAGCATGTAGCTAATCCAGGTGCATTCTGGGGGAAATTGGAACCAGCTCTGGTTCCAAAATGACGTCACACTGCTCTCCGCTCAGAGGAAGGATTGTCTGGAGTGGAGGGGGCGGGGCGTTTAGGCTGCAGTTCCAACTTTGGCCACCATCGGGGTTGCTTCAAATCTAGCCCTGGGTTCTGGGGGCTTGACTAATACATACTGATTGCAGTACTTATATTAGCATTGTGGCTTGCTGGCCGAGTGGTAAACTATTTGGTTTTACATTCCGAGTGCCCCGGGTTCGCGTCCCGCTCGGTCACTTCTTTCCGTCACCAGGGACAACCTTTTTTTTCGGCGATTAAGTTATTATTATTGTGACTAATAATGTGAATAATGTAATAATAATATCTTTATCGCTGAAAAAAAAAGTTGTCCGCGGTGACGGAGAGAAGTGTCAGAGCGGGACGCGAACCCGGGGCACTCGGGTCGTAAAACCAATTGTTAACCACTCTTCAGTATGTATTAGTAGGAAAGAAAAGAACTAGCATGCGTTGTTGCTTCTTGCATTTCTGTTGTTCACTCGGTGACATGGATACTACATCATTTTGGCTTCATATGAACGCTTGATAAAAAGGCAAAACGCAACGGCAATATCCCAGGACCTCGCCGTTTTCTCTACAGAGCGTTGCCGTATGTACCGGGCCTTAGTGTGCATGGGACCAAGTGGATTTTATTCCACCCTGGGTACTCTAACAACGGGTACAGAGAGTACTCTGACAACAGGTATTGCATAACCAGGTGGGGAATGCAATCCTAACTTGCATTGTTCCTGACTTGTGTGGTCCCCAAGCAGGCTGTGTAGTAAATGTAATTGTTGTACATGAATAATATGTAAATATATATACAGTATGCACGCACGCACGTACACACGTCGCACGCACGCACCCAATAATGAGGTCACAAACAGACCCATCTCCTGCTCTCAGATCAGTTGGGAGCGGGCATAGATGGGAGACATTGATTTTCTCCTTGGCCCTGGATGTGGTGAGTCTTGTGTCTGCAGACTGATAACTATATGTGCATCAATACCGACGTGCCCCGCTTATCCAATGGCATCCTTCACAGAGAGAACGGGGGAGGAAGGAGTTTGTTTGTGTCCAGAGGTGAAAAGAGGTCATGTCAGAAGATGCTACTCATCCTGGCTCGCAGTCGATGAGAAATAAGTGTGTGTGTGTGTGTGTGTGTGTGTGTGTGTGTGTGTGTGTGTGTGTGTGTGTGTGTGTGTGTGTGTGTGTGTGTGCGTGGCTGTGTGCGTGTGCGTGTGTGGATACAAATGTTATCCAATCAGGAGAGAGAACTTATACAGCATACAGGATAAACAAAAGTGCGGAACAGTGAGTGATTACAATATCTATCTATAAATGCGACAAATCTCTGTCTGCGTGTGTGTCTGTATGTAATCCGCGTATCTCGGAAACCGTTCGTCCCACCGGCTTCAGATTCGGCACGCGCGTTCCCCGCCGCGGCGCGGAGTGCAGTGCCGGGCCTTGACCCGACCCGATGTGCGGTTTTCCCGAACTGGCGCAAAACTTCCGGAATCTCCTTATGCAGAGCTGATTGTTGACATCAGGCTGATCTGGAGGAAATCGGCGCAAGCGCTGACTCATTGTGACATCACTTCATAAAAGGCTCTGACATCACGTACACCACATGAGTCAATAGGCCTAAATGGACACAGGCAAACAGATGGTCAAAACGGGTCCTATGACAACAGGTATAATGGGGTTTGCATTAAAGGGGGAACCGGCACTGTGTCTGCAACAAAGTCGGAGGCACAGACAGAGAGAGAGGGCGAGATCATTTAGCGACCTACAACCGGGTCGCGACGTGGTCGGTAGTTTTCAGCGACCGGGTTGCTAAATCGACCGACTGGGACGGTAAAACCACCGACCGGGACGCTAGAACCACCGACCGGGACGCTAAAACCACCGACCGGGTCGCTAAATCGACCGACCGGGACGCTAAAACC